>NC_092874.1:94904935-95127730 GCF_028372415.1 Notamacropus eugenii | reverse complement strand
AAAGAAAGGAGGCACGAAGGAGAAAAGCCTAGTAAGAAATAATTATGAGTCCCCTTTTCCAGGCTCTCTTCCTACCAAATCATCCTTTGGGACTGGATGGGTAGTAGTTTAGGGAGACTGAAATGGAATGAAGAGGGAGGAGGAAGGTCTCGCCAATTAGGGCTTTTTAAAAAAAAAAGATTCAAATTGTTCTCTTCACTGCACTGAAAACCAGAATCAATGCAAATGTAGTGGGCCTGCACCCCACATAGGCAAGCCCTCTCACTTCAGATTGCCTTTTGCCCTTTTGGGACTTCCTGTTCCTTCCAAGGCTACTTTTGATGACTGTTGAAACCTCATTTCACCCATATGAAGGGAACAGAGGTAGAGGAGAGTTCATAGTGTGATCTGTCATAGTCCCTACATCCCATTAAGGCCAGCCTGAATCCTCAAGCCAAACTCAGCGTGGCCAGGGAAAGGATAGACAGTTGAGTGCAGATTATTCAGCTGATTGAAATCCCTCTCTCTGTCCAGGCCTGTGGAGAGATTGAGAGAGAAACCACTCCCTCTTGCACTTGAGGGGAGGAATGGGAAGGAAAAATGCTGCCTTCAAGCAGGAGGGAAAGGTTTCTGAGCCTTGACTGGTTCCTAAGGGACCTGAGGAGAGAGAGAACCAGGCACTAAGGACAAGGTAGAAATTAATTTAGAATGATACTTCCTGTTCTCACCCTGACAGTGTTGCAAGTGGGAGACCTCTATCCCTTCTCCCAAAAGAGTGAGGCAATGAAACCCTACTTTAATCCCCATCCCCTGGAAATAAAGAAAATAAAGAAAACTGGAGAGTTGCAGGGAAACTCTGTTCCTTGCCCCCAAACCAGGTTAGAAAAAGACCCCTTGACTTAGCGTCTAAGAAGATTGTGGGGACAGGGTGGGAGAGACAAAAACAGAGAGAAACAGAGGCAGAGAAAGAGCTTCTACCACGACTTCATACACTTTTGCTTGGAAGAGCCTGAGGGCCTCTGCAGTTGGCCTCCCCCACAGACATGGCCTAAGGCCATGGGATGATACCAGCTCTTTTTGAGAGACACCTTCACTGGGACACAATCTGACACCAGGAGATGAAAGGAAACAGATGGTTTTTATTGAGACACCTTTCCCCTCCCATTCCTCTCCCAACTCCCTTCCATCTTCCCTGGTCCTAGGTTGTTGCTCAGTCATTTTTCAGTCATGTCTTACTCTTCATGACCCATTTTCTTGGCTGAGATTCTGGAGTGGTTTTCCATCTCCTTCTCCAGCCCATTTTACAGATGAGGAAACTGAGGCAAACAGGGTTAAGTGATGTGCCCAGGGTCACAGCTAGCAAGTACGTGAGGTACTTGAACTCAGGAAGATGAGTCTTCCTGACCCCAGGGCCAGCACTCTATCCACTGTGCCAACTACTTTCCTAGGTATAAAAAAGGAAAAGATATAGACCAAATCTTAATTCTAAAAACTGGAAAGGGGATAAGAAAATAAAGATATTTGAGCCTCAACACACATATTCTCCCTTTCCTAACCCTAAGAGCCTATAGTGGAAGAAAGTTATAAAGAAGGAGATGTCTCTCTTCCCCATCTCCCCTTGCCTCCAAGAACAGATCGACGGGCAGTGAAGCCCCATACTACAGAGTGATTATAATGAGAACTACCTCTCAGACACCAAAAATAAAAAAATCTAAAGAGACTAGGAAGGAAGCCATCCCTGACACTGCCCTCACCTCAATCTTGACTATCCTGTGGGAGTGATGGGGAGAGGAGAGGAAAAAACACTGAGAAGAAGCCTTTCCCTTTCCCTGTTCTTGGACCCCAGGGGAGAGAAGAGGCAGTCATACTGAATGCCCCCTGAAGAAAATGAAAACAAGTTACAGTCAAGGAGGATCCCCAGAGACAGTTGCAGTCAGAGGGGAAGAGCAAACACATAGTCAGGTGGGACTGGGAGAAACAGTTTGCAGGGAAACTGATGCTCAAAAACCATAAGGGAGAAAGAGAGATAGCAAAATCTCTATCCCAAATACCCTGAAGTCTGGAAATGGGATGAGACTTGTGTGTCTGAGGGATGATTCTCTATACAACTGGATCTGAGAACAGAAAAATTAAGATGGAGGTAGGAAGGAGGTAGAAGCTGCCTGTAGCATCTCTCTAGCAGTTTGAATTCTCTAGACCCCAACCCTCATTCATACGGAAGCCAAGGCCTCATTTTGCTAATGGTTTTCTTTGGTTTAATTGCATGCTGCCACTGCCTTCTATCATCCTCATTCCAGAATCAAACCCTGAGCCCTGTCCCACCAGACTGACTTCTATCACTGCTGGGTGGAACTCCCTAACTTGGTCATAGGACCATATGCTGAGGGGTCATAGTTCATCTAGTCTAAACCCCTCATTTTACAGATGCAGTAACTGAGGCCTAGAAAGGTTAAGTCAGTTCCCTCACTTCATACAGATAGCCATATACACAAAAACCCTGGCTTCCCATTCATCAGTCTCAATTCCCATGGCCTGTGCCCTCACTCCAGCTCAACCACAAAGAGGAATCGTCATTGATTCCTTTGTCTCTACTTACATCATAAACCACCTGGTTCATACCATCATCACCTCTTTCCTGAACTATTACAATAGCTGCCTAATTCATCTCCCTGACTCTGATCTGTCCCGTCTCCAATCCATCTCCCACACAGAACTGCCAAACTGCTATTCCTAAAACAGATTAATCACCTGTTCAAAAATATCCTTCCATAAAAAAGTTTATTTATGCAAGTTTTTGTTTTTCACATGATCAAATGCCCTAACTGCTAAAATAATGACGAATCCCTGGATGGTGGTCAGGAAAAAGAGCACCGTAGCTGTTTCATCTGTTTTGTCTTGTTTTTAACCTATCCTGTCCTAGTGTAGTGATATAGAAAGAAGAGTGGATTTGAAGGCAGAAGGTCTGAGTGCAAATTCCAATGCAGCATAACCTTGGGCAAGGCTCTTCATCTCTCTGAGTTCAATTCTTCTTCTGGATGGTGGGGATCATCATACCTTTTCACAGGTTATAAGGAAAATATAGTGCTGTGTAATGAGAACTATTATTATTCCGCCTAGCCTAGTTTTTTGATACTAAAGGTGAGGGAGTTCTCTGATCTTTGGAGACGAGTGATAAGGGCTTCATAATTAGAACAATCAATAAGTATGGGGTTAAATAAGCGATAAACTATATGGTAACATTGACTGTATTCAGTGAGAATTCAAAGAAAGGAAAAAGAGGATATCTCCTTACGAACAGAGAAATCGAAGCAATCTTTATAGAAGAGATGAACCATTAAGGATAAGTAGGATTTACAAAGAAGAGGAGGCAAGTCATTGGTGGTGTAGAAACAATTTGAACTAAGGTGGGAGGCAATAATAATCTCCTCCTCCACCCAGAGCAAGGTCCCAGTTAGCAAGCCAATGTTAAGTCAAGGCTCAGAAAAAAGCTGTGAGACCTACTATAGACTTTCATTCCCCGAGACATTGAACCAACTCTCCATCTGGTTTGGTGACTGGAGTTGGCCTCTCTGGGGGCTTCAATAGGAGGGATATGTATGAAGGTCCAAAGTTATAAAGAATTAGGCCAGGAAAGTCATCTGGTCAAAAAGGAAGTGGGGTGGGGCAAGGTCAGGAAGGGCAGGAAGGTGTGCCATGACTGAAGGTTCCCAGATTTGCTGGTTTGCTGCCTCTGTCCAAGGTTCTGAACACCCCATTCATGCCCAGTTGGACAAGAAGCAAAGGGAAGGAATCCAAGTCCAGAAGGACCAGAGTCTTCAATAGGGTAGAGTAAATTGGGGAGAACACCTCAGGCTCAACTTTGGAGGGAAATTCTGCTTTCTGGAACTGGGCAAATGATTCAGTGAGGTTGTGGCAAAAATAAAAGGAGATAGTTCTACTAAAGGGTGCTAAAAAAAAGAACTACAGTTTATATATGTGTGTGTGTATGTGTGTATACGTATATACACATATATGTGTGTATAAATAAATATATATACTCATATATAATCCTATATAGACACATATATGTGTTTATTCACAAATATCACTTCAGTTCTATATGTGTGTATGCATATGTGTATCTATAGATATAGATATATCACTTTCATCATCATTGTCACAATGGCAAATCAGGTTTCCTTTAGGCTTGTCCTTCAAAGCTACCTCTGAAGTTCAATTTTACCCATGTTTCTCATTAAAGTCCCTCTCCAATGCCTTATCATGATGCAGAGGTGACACTGAATTCTCAAAGTGATCTCATTTAAGCACACATTCTAACATGTCTGGAGAAGCTTGGAGTATATATCTAAAGATGGACCCTGCATCTATTCTCAGGAGTTCTTTATCACCAGTTAATTTTTTCTTTTGCTCACTTTCTTTTTTTGTGACTAATTCATGAAAAGTGTCAACTATAGTGCAGAGGGACTGCAGTTTCTGTTTGTGGAGGTTTTTGTTACCTACACTGATGAAACCATGAATCCATGAAGTATTGGAATAGGTTATCAGTATAGATATTTGGGGGGAGGAAGAAATAAGAACAGAGCATGATTTTGATCAGGCTCGTAAATCCTGTAGGGTTTCACACATCTCTCTTTCCAAAAACATTCTTATTTCTGACTCCCAGGCAATGTTCTTTTGATCACAGCAAATAAGAGAGGCAAGGTGTAAGCATGCAGGAAACTGAACAAGATGAAAAGGGAGGAAGAAGAAGAAGAAGAAGAAGAAGAAGAAGAAGAAGAAGAAGAAGGAGGAGGAGGAGGAGGAGGAGGAGGAGGAGGAGGAGGAGAAGGAGAAGAAGAAGAAGGAGGAGAAGAAGAAGAAGAAGAAGAAGAAGAAGAAGAAGAAGAAGGAGGAGGAGGAGGAGGAGAAGGAGAAGAAGAAGAAGGAGGAGAAGAAGAAGAAGAAGAAGAAGAAGAAGAAGAAGAAGAAGAAAACAACATAGGACCCAAGTGCACAAGGAGGTTGAAAGTTAGATGCTGGGAGTCAAAGCTGGCTGTTAACCCCCTAGGATTATGGTTTGCCCCAGCTACTGTTCCTCCTTGAAGCCTGAGGAAAAACTTAAAGCTGAAACTTTAGCTATAGCTTACAGTGACAGGAACAAGAGCGAAAAGCAACTCTGTGCTTCATGACGGTGAAGTCCAGGGTTTTCCGTTGCCAGTGGTCAGGGAAAAGTGCTCCCAGGTCTACTACCGCTGTCATGAATTCATTAAGTAACCAACAAATATATCAAATAAAGTCCTTTGCATGGTATTGTAGGGGTCACAAAGAAGTAGAAAGCACGATTTCCCTAAGGAGCTTACAATTACACACATTCAAGACAAATTAAATTCTAATGTCAAATTTACCATAGCTCTTCAAAGTTTAAAAAGTTCTTTCTTCTCAAAGACCCTGTGAGGTGGCATATAGAAATATTATTAAATCTGTTTTACAGGTGAGGAAACTGAGGCTCAGAAGCATCATTGGATTTTAGATTTAGAGCTGGAACAGTTCTCAGGGGCTATGTTAGGCCAGCTCCCCTCATTTTTCAGATGAGACGTCTGAAGTGAACAAACTTACTAAGGGGCAGCCCCAGTATTCATAAGTATGACAAAGTCCTAGAATTTCATGCTTGGGAAGGACCTCAAAGTCATTTAGTGTAGCTTGAATTTGAACATGAAATCCTTTCTATGGTGCCATCTAACTTCAAAACAAGTGTTCTTTTGACCACTGCTCCCTCCTCTATCAACCATATAAAAGCTGTCACAAGATAGTAGATGACCCCAAATGAATCAGTCAAAGGAAGTAGAAAAGAGATGAGTGCTCTGAGATCATGAAATCATAGATTTAGAAACTATCTGGTCCAACCCAATTAACAGATGAAGAAACTAAGGTACAAAAAGGTTTAGTGACTTTCACAGGGCCACACAGCTAGCATAAATCAGGAAGTCACCCTAAATCTTCCTAACTCCAAGTTCTAGCGCTCGGCTCACTGTTCCACTATGCCTTGAGCTTCAGTGAGGAGGAGGAGGAAGAGCTAGAGCAGAGCCCTGAAGGATGATTAGGATTTGGCTAAACTGAGAGAGGCAGGGGAGTATTCAATGGCTTCTTCTCAGGAGTAAAGCCCAGAAATGAGTCTTCTTATATAGCAGTTGGTGGAAATGTATATAATGGTAATAATAAATTAATATATATTAATTACAAAAAAAACCCCTACCATTTATTTGACTCTTTAAGGTTTTTAATGTGTTCTCTATACATTACCTATCCTATGAGGTAGATGCTGTTATTATCCCTATTTTTCACATGAAAAAAAATTAAGGTAGACAAAGGTTAAGTGACTTGTCTAGGGTCACATAGCTAGTAAGGGTCTAAGGGTATGGTAGGAACTCTATTCTTTTTTATGCTATAGCTAGCATTTTATCCAGTATGCCACAATATCCATTGCACATATGTTCTAGATCCCTAAGCCAAGACTCCTATTACATCTGCTCCATTCTCTACCCTGCCCCCAACCCAAACAACAGTCTGTAGGGATAGGCAAATCAAATAAGTTCAGCTGGTACAATTCAGACAGCACCTGACTGGATCTGACCACAATTCTCATCATCACTGACTTCCCCAATTCTATAACACATTGTGTATGGAATCTGCATGAGAAGGACACAAACCTCCATGAACACCACTATCCATCAAAATGATGATCCAAAGGGAGGAGACCCAGGACCCCTCCCCACCATCACTGCCTCCCAGGCTTAACCTAATCTCTCTCCTGCATACACCACCTTTTCCCTCCCGAAATTCTCTTTCTGTCACAACAAAGCATAGCCTGTTTTCCACACACTACCAAGCTGTCATTCACAAGTTCCCTTCTTAGTCTCCTGCATCCTTAAATGCCCTGGAGGAAAGTGTAGGGCTTTAGCTGCTCCTTGAATGACAGGACTTGTCCAAGAGGAACCTTCCCTGCCCTGCACAAAGCACTGGACACACTCCCTTCTGCCTTTGAGCACCATAACACCACAATACCCATAAAAGCAGTGCCCTGAATTTACAGTCCAAGAACCAGAGTTTGAATCCTGCTTTAACTGCTTATTATCCGAATGGCTTTGAACAAGCCACTTAAACTCCTTGGGCCCAGGTTCCTGGTGTGTGAAATTACTATATTAAAAGAGATGATCTCTAAGGTCTCTTCCAAGTCTACAGCATAGGGACTTTTGCAGACTAAGTTCCTTAGGGATTGGTGACAACCCAGAGCCATGAAGGGTTAAGATCCAGGCAGAAGTACAAGAGGGCAACTGAGAAAGCCTAGTACATCACTGTTAATATACCACACATTTACAGAGCCCCTGCTGTGTTTGTGCATGTTGCTAAGTGCTGGGAATACAGGAATATAGTGGGAGTTCCTGCCCTCAAGGAGCATATAGTCTAGGTAAAGAAACATATCTCGAAAAGGTAAAAATACAATACCAGCACTGGGTGGCACTTCAGAGGCTACAGACTCCATTCCCATGCCTTCTTGCCCAGAAATAGGGAAGGCTCTGTTTCACAATGCCCTAACAGCGCCCCCCCCCCCTCCTCTGATGGAAGCCCCTAGGAGGTGGGGAAAAGGGTTGTTCCCTGTCTAATTGCCCAGTGATGGTTGCTAAGGAGTTTCCCTGACTGGCTGCACTTGATGCACCACAAAAGCCCCATGCTCCCCCGAGGTCCTAGCACCAAGGCAACCACACTAGGAAATTGGGCCAACCTGAGGGAGGGATTGGAAGAGGGTGGGGAAGTGGGAAGGGCCGAGACAAGGGTGGGGGCAGGTAAAGCAAGAAAAGGTTTTCTCTGACCTCAGAGTCCAAAACCAACCCACCATCTGATAAATGGGAATACAAGTGTCTGCAGCAAAATATTCAGGTGGAGATGATAGCGTTCATAGTTGGAAGGGACCGTGGAGAACATCTCATCTTAACCTCTCTCTTTTACAGATGAGGAAACTCAAGCCCAGAAAGGGGAAGAAAGTCAGCACCTGGAATTCAAACCCCGGTCCTAAGATTCTATATTTAACGTCATCTTCACTATCCCTTACCCCACACTTTCCCTGAAGCCCCCATACTGACTTCACTATGCTGCACAGCTGGTCTATCATTAGAGGACCACTTGACAGGATACCTAGAGAATGATTTGGCCTGTCCCATGGAAACTTTCATACCATATAGCCTGATCTTAGGAAATGCCTATCCTCCCTTTTAGGACCCAGGGTTTATACAACATTATGAAACTGCTGCAACATCCCAGTATCCAACATAGAGGGCTCTGTATCCAACTTAGCCCTACAGGCATAGAAACCCCAGGAGCAAAAGGATTAGTGAAAGTCAGAAGCTCTCCTTCCCTCCCCTCTACCCCTTTCCTCTTCACCACCAGCACACACAACCCTCTGGGGATCTGTTTCATCCTGATACGGCTCGGGAGGGAAATAACCCAAACAAATGCTACCTAAATCTCAGAGGAAAGCGGGACCTGACCTTTTAGAGCAGATTAGCCCCAGGAGTCAGTTCTAGCCTGCTCACATCTAGACAAACTATTCGGGATTCCCAATAGCTCTGTAGCACCATCCCTTTGACCCACGGGGCAAGACTTGAAGTCCTCAAAGATTAATGATCTCAAATAACATTCATACAAGATTTGGGTAGCCCCAGAATGTGACCAATCAAAGTAATGACCTGGTCCCCAATGTTCACACCATATAGCCTGGTGGGGAAAGGAGAGAATCTGCAGCGGGAAGGAGCAGTTCCATCAAGTAAAATACAATTTGGCTTCGGAATGTAAGATCGACCTTCTAAATCCCCTGTGACAGTTCATCCCTGCTATGCACAATCTCTAGCACTGTGTCAGCTCGAAAGTGTTAAGACTCGAAGTCAGCAAGACCTGTGTTCAAATTTCGCTTCAGGTACTTCCTGGCTATGTAACTTGACTGAAGCACCTAATCTCCCCAAGCCTCAGTTTCCTCACCTACCCCCTTCTGGCTCTAAACCTATGATCTGAAATCCGAAAGTTTATCGTAAGCAGATCTCACCTGTTAGAGAACTGCTGGATGAGAGGGCCCAATGTGGGCGAAGAGGCTTGGTCTCTAGCAAAAGGCTCATTTCTAGGGTCCCTGGAAGACATTTGGCTGTGCCCCTGAGGTTTTTGCTAGTTTTCCTATTAAGTAAGTCTCCAGTTTTTGGGTAAAACTCTCTAGCCTTCTGCTGCCCCCTCGTGGATTTACTAAGCAGGGCCTGAGTTAAGTCTGTGCTTCCCCCAGGACATCCCAGCAGTCAAGCCCTTTTCTGGTCAACAAGGCCCATAATCGGCCTCCTTCCCTCGAGCCCCTTTTCCTTATATTGCCTCAAACCCACCCTTTCCCCTACCTCTGCTTTTTGGGAGTTTAACAAACCCTTTCCATCCTCCTAAACAAGGGAAGAAGGGAGATCTGCTCAGGAAGGCCTTCTCCTCCTCCTCCTCCTAATCCACCCCACTACTCCCTACTTCCCTTCCCTCCTTTCCCCTCAGCTAGCCACCCCGCCCGCCCGCCCGCCTGCCCCGAGCCACCACAGCAGGAAGGAAACCGCTCATAGACCAGAGGGTGGGGCACTTCCAGCTCACACTGAACAGCCCCGGCTTGGGCTGTAAGGATCTAGAGCCTTCCTCTTCATCTCCATCCCCACCCCATCCTCAGAGCGACCCAAGACTCAGGGTACCTTTCAGAGCCCAGTCATCCCTTGGCTGCATTCCCCCCCCCCCCCCCCCCCCCATCCCTTCCATACACTGGTTTCGGAAACCAAGAAGGGAAAAGCAGTAAAAGGCAGGAAAAGGGTGGGCAGGGCAGGGTCCAAACAAGGAATGGGAAATGAGAGTCACAGGATTTCAAACTTGAAGGGAAATATGTATGTATGTATGTATATACTTATGTACATACATATATGTATATCAATATCTACATAATTTAGTCTAATACCTTCATTTTTTCAGATAGGGAGATTGAGGATCACAGAAGTAAAGGGATGAGTCAGTATCACAAAGGGAACAAAGAACATGGTCTGGATTCAAATGCAGATCCTCAAATTCCAAGTTTAGTGATCTATTTTACAGCCCTCCCTCCAAATCTTCGAGTCAGTGACACTGGCCTCCTTGCTGCTCCTCTGACAAAATACTCCACTTCTTGACCCTGGCATTTTCACTGACTTTCCTGGCTTCCCTCAAGTCTCAGCTAAAATCTCATCTTGTACAAGAAACCTTTTCCAGTCATTTTTAATTCTTGTGCCTTCCTTCTGTTGATTATTTCTATTTATCATATAGAGAGAGAGACAGAGACAGAGAGATGGGGGGGGTAGGGAGAGAGAGAGAGGGAGAGGGAGAGAGAGAGAGAGAAAGAGAGAGAGAGAGACAGAGAGAGAGAGAAAGGGAGGGAAGGAGGGAGGGAGGGAAGGAGGGAGGGAGAGAGAGAGAGAGAGAGAGAGAGAGAGAGAGAGAGAGAGAGAGAGAGAGAGAGAGAGAGAGAGCTTGTTTGTACATAGTTATTTGCTCGTTGTCTCCTTCATTGGCTAATGAGCTCCTACTATCCCCTACCCCACCCTTTCCCGGAGGCCTCCATACTGACTTCTTTCACAGAGGGAGATTACTGCTTATGGAAGAATTGACGGACTCAGAATTACTGGGCTGAAAGGGCCCTTACAAACTGAGGAACCCAAATCCTCCATTTAGAGATCAGGAAATTAAGGCCCAGAAGGGTCTAGGTTTTGCAGAGCTAAGTTTTGAACTCAGGTCATCAAAATCCACTGTGCCTTTTCCACTAAGTCATATTTCCTGTAAGATCCTAGTCACTCTTTCATCCCACATAGGCATGAATAAGCTGTGGTGGGAGATAAGAGATGAATGACCTCAGAGAAATGAGAGCAGGCCAACCTCCCAGTGATGTTTGGGAAGCATGGACAATTCCGACTCCCAATGGCTGTAACTGCACAATTATAGCTTAATTCCTTGGAGTCTTGAGAGTTTTTTGGTCTTTGAAGCTTCTTTTAAAATTTGAATACCATGAAGAGAAGTCACACCTTAAACCCATTATCAGCTAACACTTTAATTACCATTTAACACCTTAGCTGGGATTAGTTGGCAGCCCAGAGAGTATCAGAACTGAATGCCAGATCAAGTGTGGGGTCAGAGGCCCTGAGGTAGAGTAGGGTAGAGTATACTAGGAGAAAGGAAAGGGACCCTAATCTGCAATGGAGGAGAGGATACAGGAGGACAGAGAGAGTGTTAGGAGACTTCTTAATTTTCTTCATAACACCTGCTTCAATTTGGGACGATAGGAAAACTGGGAAGTCTTTCTAACCCGATTCCTCAGAGATAAAAAAGAAAGTTACTCAGTTGTGAAAGGTTTCATCTCTGGTTTTTCTCTCTGACTTTTTTCTCTGTTTCAACCCCTTGATGTAGTCTGTTTCTAAAACAACCCCAAAGTTATCAGTGTCCCTAAAAGTTAGATGCAAATCCTAAGCCTAAACTGCCCAACCAAATGGCACTATTGCTCACTGAACCCCCTTCCTGGATCCTCTCTTCCAGACCCAGAATGCTCAGTCTTCTAACCTTTAGATCCCACTCCCTGACTGGTCTCTTCCCCTTTCTGCCAAATCCAGCCCCTTTCGACCTCAGCCTAAAAGAAAATCCATTATTCTCTAAGAATCCTTTCCTAATAATCCAAGACTATTCAATATTTCAAAGTCATCTCCATAATTCAGGCTCACAGTCAACTAGCATCCATTGAGTGACTATTATATTCAAGACATTAAGCTATGTTCAAGATACTTTGTATTGTAGGATATAAACAGGTATAATATTTATACAATCCTTTCAGGAATTTATCATCTAGTTAGGGCACAAGACATACAAAAATGAAATAAAAATACAGGATTACAATAAAACAGATGACAAGTAATAAATGTAGGAGAGCATATGACAAGAGGAGGAAGAGATAAACTTAGAAAAGAGAGATGGGCTTGTTTATTGATTGAGGGAAAAGAAAAAAGAAAAAAAATTGGAACCAGATTATGGAAGGCCTTGAGTGCCAGGCTGAAGGGTTCAGACTTAATCTTATAGGCATAGGGAGGCACTGAAGGTTTTTTAGTGAGACCCATGAACTGAAAAGATTTCAAAAATAAATAGAGTGCATATAAATAAAAAAGATTAATGTGACGGCAATGTGCGTAATGGACTAGAGAGACTGACACCATCTTAGCAGCGCAGGTATGAACATATATTGGTATGTTCTTAAAACATAGATATGTGTCTATAGCATAATTATATGTGTACATAGTTAAACCTTGATTAACTGGATTGGGGAATAAGAGTCTAGAAATTTAATATTGTGAGTGTGATAGAGGAGTTCGTCTCTGTGTAATTTTAGAGGGTACACAGGAAGAGTATAAATGGAAGGGTACACCTGGAAAAAACAACAGTGGGAGAAAAAACCCTCTGAATGTTATGCAAGTATTCTGACCAAGTTCTGTCCTGGTTAAAAAAAAAAAAAAGATGAGAAAATGTACCTCCCTACCTTCTTTTCAGAAGTGGGAGACAGCAGATAAGAAACATTACCTCCTCAGTTGATGCGCTGATTAGGTTTCTCTCTCTCTCTCTCTCTCTCTCTCTCTCTCACACACACACACACACACACACACACACACACACACACACACACACACACACACACAATGAATAACTCTCCAGCAAAGGAGAGAGAGATGTAAAAAAATTTAGGAAAAGGAAGTATGTAACTGATTAGTTTTCCTTTGTACTTCTAATTTATTTCCGAATTTATATATTCTCTTTCCTCTTGTAAGTAAACCCTGGAAAGCTCACTCTTACTTGGGGTCTGTAGTGTGTGATAAACAGAATTAAGGAGAGAAAGGGGAAGCTGATACCATACTCAGATATCTTATGGCAGCGTCAAGAGAGGAATGAAGAAATTAGAGATTCTCTTGGATACATACAAGACTATTTATTTGCAAGGGAAAGGGGAATATCCATTCAAAACCAATACACCTGGGTAAGTTAATTAGAACTGAGGCAACATGAGATAATGGAAAAAGTCCTGACTCTGACACTTATTAACTGTGTGTAACCTTGGCCAAATCTGGACCTGTTTTCTCATGTTTAAAATGGAGGTTGGACTAGGTAACCTCTGATGCCTCAACTTTAATGTTCAATAAGCCTGTAAGTGCCCATAAAAAAAAAATCTACCTTCTTAGATTGAATGGCACTTGACAAAGTAGGAGTTCATGCCAAGGCACTTGGCTTCATGAACTCTAAAACAAGAATAAGTTCTTTCCGTTACAGAGCAGCCCTTATCAAACTGTGCTCTGCAGAAAGGAGAACCCTTTCCCAAATTTCATTCCTCAGTTGTATGATCACAGGCTCTCTCTGAGGGAATCAAGAAGCCTCCTCAGTACCGTTTCTGATAGACTTAGCCCTTCCAGCAATGCAAGGACCTAAAACATTCCCAAAATGCCATCCACATCCAGAGAAAGTTATGGAATTGTAATGCGGAATGAAGCAGACTATTTTCTCTTGTGTTATGTTTTGGTTTGGTTTGGTTTGGTTTGGTTTTTCTCATGGTTTCTCCCATTCGTTTTAATTCTTCTATGCAACATGACTAATGTGAAAATGTGTTTAATAAGAATGTATGTGTAGAACCCATATAAGATGGCAAGCCATCTTGGGGAAGGTGGGAAGAGAAGGGGAGAAAATTTAAAACTTACAGAAGTGATTGTTGAAAACTGAAAACAAAACAAATTAATTGATTAAATAAAAAAAAAGAAGAAGCCTCCTTAATATAAAGTGGACTATTTGGACATTCTATTTACACATTCCTACTTCAATCAGCTAATTAGGTATTTCTTCTTCCTCCCTCCAAAGTGGAGGGATGAGTGCGTGGGAATGCAGAAGGAGCAATCCCCCAACCCTAAATGCTTCACATCACCTAGAAACAAAAGCAGTCTGACCTGACACCTAGCTTTTCCCCAAAGGTAGTTCCCAAAGGGTAATCCTTTTTGTGGCCCTATCTCAGCAGAGTTCTGTGGCTGCCATGCAATGACTCATCGGTGGCCAGAACTCCTTCACCACCATGGTTCAGAACATCAACACTCACAGAAAGGACTGCAGCGGAAGATGGGTTAGGTGTGGGCATGAACGTGTACTGAACTCTGAACAAGTCTCTGTTGTGTTCTGTTCTTTCAACAAAATATACAACCCATACAAGCTCCTTTTCTTGGCAATGGCTTATCTCTCTTAAAAGCAGAATATCACAAAACATCCTGGTTAAAACTTGGCCCCTGAGCAAAGCTGAGAAAATGTACCTCCCTCACTCCATTGCAGAGGTGGGGTACTATGGGTTTGGAATATTGACTATACTGTCAAACACAGTTTGTTTCTTCATTGATGATTCTTCTTCTATAAAATGGCAGAGTGGAGGAGAGATGGGGGAAGAGGTGGGGTGAGAGTAGAAAGGAGAATGGATATCCTTTCTATCTCTGGATCTATAAGCCTATGTCTTGTCTGGTTTTGCCAAATTGCCTTTTTTTCTTCGTTCTTTTTTATTCTTTATCATAAAAGATGGCTTTGGGTGGGGAAAGAAGGGAGAGATATATTCAGAAATGAGGGAGACGTGCCAATCACAATTGGGACATTTGTGCAAACATACTGGTACACCAAGAGTTCCAGCTAACTGAGGTCTGACTAGTGAGGAGGTTCTCTATATATGTTATTAATGCTGCATATATGACCTGTTTCCCTCCTAAGAATAGGAGCTTTTTAAGGGAACCCCAGATCACAGGCAATCTGGTTCCACTTAGAAATCAGTATAGGCCCAGTCGATTTGCCATAGACGAACTGATGATGATCTATTATTCTTGAAAAGGTGAGATCCCAACTCCTTTTTATCCTCTGCATTTCTTTCTTTTTCTTTTTTGAGGCAATGGGGCTTAAGTGACTTGCCCAGGGTCACACAGCTAGTGTCTGAGTCTGTATTTGAACTCAGGTATTCCTGACTTCAGGTCGGGTGCTCTCTCCACTGTGCCACTTAGCAGCCCCTTCCCTACCTTTCAATATCCAGGCTGAATTCTTGAGCCTTTAATCCTACTCCCTTCACTTTTATTATACTCCTACATGTTCTCCTCACCTACTTAGTCTGCCCTGGGGTAGGCCCTATCCCTATACTTCCAATCCCTAATTTGAAGGTTCTTCTTTTCCTTTCCTGGAGACAGCACGGTGTAGTAGAACTTCCAGTCAGAAGTCTTGATTCTTCCCTTCACCAACTATGTGAGCTTAGGTAAGTCACAAAACCTCCTGGGATCTCATTTTCTCACTTATTTAAAAGGAATAATAATAACTGACATGTTTTCAAAGCCCTTTCCATAAGTCATCTCATTTGATCCTCAAAGTCATCCTGGGGCGGTGGTTATTATCCCCATAGAGGTTAAAGAACTCACCCAGGGTCACACAGTAAGTATTTGAGACAGAATTCAAGGTCTGATCTTCCTGATTCCAGGTAGAACGTTCTATCTATTCTGCCACCTGGCTACATATTTAATAAGTATGAGCCCTCTAAACCTTGGGGCACTATATTACTCTGAATTGCTATTGTCCAGACACATCCCCCTCCACCCTCTTAACATCAAACCCAACTGCCCAACTTAGTACTGTCCCTTCTGGTTTTAACACCCCCAGATTAGCCCTCTCCTTCAAGCTGGCTAACCACAATTCCAAAGAAACAATGATGAAACATTCTACTCCCATCCTGACTCAGACAGAATGGACTCAAGTTGCAGAATAAGACACGCATTTTCAGCCATGGCCAATGTGAACGTTCGTACTGTTTAATCCTGCATATTTGTTTCAGAGGGGTTGTTTATCTTTCTTTTTTTTCCCATGGGAGTTGGGGGAAGGGTAGAGAATAGAGATACCAAAAAAGAAAAAGAGAAGAAAGAAAAAAGGTCACTCAAACCTTTTTAAATGTAAAGAAGAGAACAAAAGTCCAGAAGGAAATACAGACAAACAGGACAGCTTTGAAAACTACAAGTTTGAATTGTTCCAGTTCTCCTGGAAAGCATTTTAGAGCTGTTCCCCAGAGATTATTCAGCTATATATTTATTCCCTTTGACCCAGCAATACTGCTGCTAGAGGGGCAGCTAGGTGATGCAGTGGATAGAGCACCAGTGTAAGAGTCAAGAGGACGTGAGTTCAAATCTCACCTCAGACACCTGACACTCACTAGCTGTGTGACCTTGGGCAAGTCACTTAACCCCAGTTGCCTCATCCTGGGTCATCTCCAGTCATCCTGATGAATATCTGGTCACTGGATTCAGATGGCTCTGGAGGAGAAGTGAGGCTGGTGACCTGCCCTCCCTCACTCCAAACAAAGTCAAGTGCAAGACATGTCATTATTTCTCTGATGGCATGGTCTTCTTCGTCAATGAAAGACACACACACACACACACACACACACACACACACACACACACACACCCTGCTAGACCTATACTCCCAAGAGATCAAAGAAAGAAGAAAGGGATCCCTATGCACAAAAACATTTGTAGGATGCTAGCCACCTCATGACAAGGAGGTGATGGACTTGGGGTGCAGAAGGAGACACATTTTTGGACATGACCAAATGGAAATTTGTTTTGCTTGACAATGCATATTTGTCATAAGGGTTGCATTTTTTTCTTTTTTCCCCTCAAGGAGTGAAGAAAAGAGAGGTAGAAGGGAGAGAAAATAGATTTTTATTAATTGAACAAAATAAATTTAAATTTAAAAAAGAAAGTTACATGTCTAATTCATAATGTGCTTAAAAGGAAAAGCAAACTACAAGCAATATGAAATATGTAGTTTCATTTACAACTCTTTTGCTGTTTCACTTTGCATATGGGAATGCTCATCTTATTTGGTATGTTATGTTCAGAATAAAAATAAATAAAAATTTTGAAAGTTGATGTCCCCTGAAGTTCACCTACCTATAGGTCACCTTATCACTCTTCCTACTCTTTGACCACTAATTTTTAACAATGCATCCAATAAAAATTCTTCAGTTCCTGCCTGTCTGCTTCTGTCTTTCCCTCTCCCAGATTAAAATCTTTTTCCACATCCTTTTTTATCTCTTTCTTTCTGTCTCTCTCTCTCTCTGTTTCTCTCTGTCTTTGTCTCTCTGTCTCTCTCTGTTTCTCTGTCTCTGTCTCTCTCTCTGCCTCCCCCCATCTCTGAAGCCAAATGCTCAAAGAACAAAATAGACTCTACCCGCTGAAACTCACTCGCTAAATCTTTTCTCCAAAACTAAAATGATCCCAGAACTACAAGTCCCTGCATGCTATGTCACCTGGGGAGCATCAAGATAGCTCCTATGGGCCACTATGTATTCTGGGAATTGTAGTCTATCCATACCATCCTCTTTCCACCACTATTAAAGAGATTTTAGGTCTTTCCCAAAGGGCAGTTTCCACTTCACCCTACCGTTGCTTCTATCTACTGACCTTCTGCTCCCTTGAGACAACACGCGTCAGAGGCTGACGGGGTGGTGGTGTAGGGGAAGCTTCCTGCTTCTTTGTGTCCCCACCTTGATTCACAGGAGGTGGAGGGGGGGAGTGCCAGGAAATTGGGGCTGGAAAGGGAAGGTGGGGTTTCCCTAAGCCTAATTCAAGGGGCAGCATCCTTGAATGATTCCTCGGCCCCAGAATGAGTCAAGGACCATTGAGTTTCCATAATGCTACAGCCCCAGGTTCCTGAAGCCCTTAAAATAGCAAATTTGAGCAAGGTAGTAAAGATAATGATTCCAAATCTCATCCCTTCCATCACCCTCATTCTATTTTACTTTTTACTAACTCTTGTGCTCGGACCAACATCTTTGACCCTCTGGGGAAAAAAATTAAGATACACATAGCAGGGCAAGTTGGGGTAGTGAACCAAGCCCTAGCTCTGGAGTTCAGTCCTCATACTGTTTCTCCATGTATGATTTTGACCATATAACTCAATTACTCTGGGTCTCAGTAAATTGAGGGTGTTGGATTAGATTATCTTCCAGTTTCCTCCTGAATTTTTGAACCCGATTTTCCAAAGCTTATGTCAAAGCTTGACTTCCATGTTCAAGGTCAGGAACGTGGTTATCTGATTCCTATTCCGGAAATAAGTGTATCTTTAAGTCCCTGGGTCCTAGCTCTGACCCACCTTTCTGCTCAGCACCATCCCCCACCAGCACCACCACAACACATCACCATCAGCCTATGCTCAGTCCTTGTTGCAGTTCTCAAGGCCAGGACACCTGGGTTCCCACTTATCAGCCACCAAGGCTTACAGGCTCCAAACGGAACCTCAGTGTCCGGGTCCCCCACCCCTCACGGAGGGTGTGGGGCCTGTGGCCTTTACTGCCTCCCAGCTGAGCTGTTCCTGTCCCATTGTGTATGGGGGCGGGGGTGGAGCGAGAACCTAGCTGCCAACCCCCAGTTCCCCCCAGGCCAATCTCCTCCCCTTTGTCCCCCTCCCCTCTCTGTTTCCTAAGGAAAAGGCCGGTCCTTAGTGCAGAGCTGCCTAGTCGTAGAGCAGTCAACATGGGCAATTTGAAGAGCGTGGGTCAGGAGCCTGGCCCGCCCTGTGGACTGGGCCTGGGGCTAGGACTGGGACTATGCAGTAAACAGAGCGGGACACCAGGACCTGAGAATGGGGGTCCAGCTGCGGCCGACATCAGGTGAGGGCCATGTACAATGTGGTGCAGAAGAGCTATAGTGGGGTTATGGGGACCATGCTTGGGCTGGGGGTGTTGGGAATTTGGGAGCTACCCTGGCAGGGGCAGATCCAGGGCTTAAGAACAAGGGAGACTAATATGCTCATAGATGGGAAGGTGAGAAAACTAGAAAACAGATTAGGGAAAGAGTAAAGGTTTTATAATATCCAAAGGGATGAACATTACACAGGGTACCAAGTCCTGCGAAAAAATTAGGCAGTCAGCAGAGGCTAGGAAGGAATCTAGGGATCTCCAAAATCTGTTGAGGAGAAAAGGGGAAAGATCGGGGAGCTAGAGTAGGAGAGAAGGTAAAATGGTAGGGGTTGGAACGCACTTTTCTTCCACTTTCCCTACCAGCAAGCAAGACCCTGTCCACCTACCCAGCCGTTCTTCTCCCCAGAAGATACACCTGACAATTACTTTCTCCAGACTCCTCCTAAGATGATCATCCTAGGGCAAGAAACCCTGATTTGGCCAAGGGAGACTTTCAGACCCAATTCTCTAAAGGTTCTTAACTATTTTTGTAGCCTGGACCTCTTTAGCAGTCTGGTGAAACCTGTAGACACTATCTCAGAACAGTGTTTTTAAATAATTGAAATGTTCAATTTTACCTAAAGATTAGTGAAAATAAAGAAAATTTCACAGACCCACCTGAAATCTATCCTCAGACCCCAGATTAAGAACTGCTACTCTAGTCCTATCTGTATTAGCAGCCCCTGGTTCCATCACTGGGAGAAAAATCAGTGACAGTGGGGGGGCAGGATTTGGTGGGGTAGCCACCAAGAAAGAAGGCACCCAGGGGACTGCATATACCCAAGGAGAAGGACATTAGACTTGCAAGCAAAACTGGGGAGTTTGGAGGCAAAGGAGCAATGGGACTGAGACATAGGGGTACAGTCATCCCTGATCCAAAGGAGCAACCCAGAGCTGTCTGGGCCCCCTCCCTTCCTCCCCCACAGTGGCAGTTCTGGGAGGAAATGATAACGCTCCAGAGGCTTCCCTTCACACGATCTCCAGTCCTAAACTAGCCCTTAGCAGCCCCTGATGAGGAAGGGGTACAAGCAGGAATCAGGGAAATCTGGGCAGAAGAATCCTAGATGAAGATCACAAGACAAGGACCTCTATCCAGGCTCCCTGAGGTTTTTGTTCCATCCCTGGGCACTAAGGTTAGTTCCTAGTGCTAGGTAATAGGGTCCTAGGGCCACAAGAACAGGACCCTGCAAATGGTATTGTGGATGAGGCAAAACTCAGAATTTTCAACTTCAGGACTATCTAAGACTTGACCCTAAATTGAAAGGGTCCTAGGCAAAGTCATAAGTAGGAATTCTGGTGCCTATAGTAAAATGAAGTCAGAGGGAGACAGTTGTCCCCATTTGGGATGGAGCTAAGCAGAAAAAAGGAGATGCCTTTTATCCATAAAGTCCAGCTTGTGCACCTGAGGTACAGTCAAAGATAACTCTAGAGGTGCCAGTTGGGAGTATGGCATGGGAGGAAGGACTGAGAAAGGAGTGCCATGGAATAGTAATCTTAAGAGTAATGGTCTGGGGCTCAGTGAAACATTCAGAGAACTTCAAGTACCTCTTCACGAGGATTCATGTCCCTTGTCAGCTATCCTCAGTGCCCTATTCTCAAAGCTCCTGTTGCCCCACTCTAGTTATAGCTGTAGTCCGAGGGATAGATCTTCAAGGAAGTTGAGAGAAGTCCACACCTATGATTCCGTTCTTGACTCCTCAGCAGCCCCCCAGTATCCCGGCCACCTGAGGGGCCCAAATTTTCAAGAATAAAGAACTGGGAAGTAGGAAGCATCACGTATGATACCCTGAGTGCCCAAGCCCAGCAGGTAAGCGCCTTGGCACTTTCCCCTCCTCCTACCTTGCTCTTCTCCTCATGAAAGTAGAAAACCATTTACAAGGAGGCCTTGAATCTTTTACAAAGAGGACCATTTAGAAAGTAGTCCCCGGCACTTCCCAACCTTTCTTCCCCCAGATATGACTCAGATTCCCAAACTCAACACTAATCCCAAACACCCCCACTCACCACTCCCTGTCAATACTTCAACCCTTCAAACTGCGTAAGGGAGAGAATACTGGACTATGACTCACAAGATGTGAGAGTTCTAGTGCCAGTTCTGCAAAGTGACTGACTGGCTCAGATTGCCTGGGAAATAGAGACAATAATTACTAACTCATACGGGTGCTGTTATATAGACAGACAGAGAGACAGACAGACGGATGGATGATAGACGGCATTCATTAAGTATTTACTATGTGCCAGACACAGTGCTAAGGCTGGGGATACAAGCACAAGCAAAATCATCACTGCCCTCAAGGAGCTTATATATTAATAGAAAACAAAAATGGGACTGAAGTAGGAAAGGGAAGACAGGCACGAAAAGTGGTGAATGGCCAGGGAGACATGGCCAGGAGGTGGCACACAGGCACAATTCTGGCCAAGATGAGATAAAAGTTCACCTATTACAGCCTGGCAGCCCAGGAGTAGAGTCCGAGGTTCTGGTGGGAGGGGGATATCGATAATGTCCAGGAATACATGCAATGTGGTCTGTAGATGACTAGGAGAAATGATGGAGAAAATCAAAAGTACTTAGGAAAGTACTTGTTATAGAAGCACAAGGGACTGGACTGATAGTACTCAAACCTTAACCTTAGCTTCAACTATGTCCTTACCTTAGCCCTGACTTTACTCTTCCCTCTGACTCCAATCCTAACATCAGCTGCTCCCACTAATCCCCACAATCCCATCAAACTTCACATATCCACCTCAAACTCTTGAACCTAGCCTGCCTCTGACTCCCCTCCCCTCCCAAACACTCCCACCACACCCCACCACCTTTCTGTTACTCAGCTCCTGACTCATCATGTTCTCACCACCAGGATGGACCCTGTACCCCAAGACGCTGCCTGGGCTCCCTTGTGTTTCCAAGACAACTTCAAAGCCGCCCCTCAGAGGGGCCCCTTCCCCCTGGCCAGCTACTCATCCAGGCCCGAGATTTCATTAATCAATACTACAGCTCTATCAAAAGGTGAGACCCAATCACCCCAAACCCATCCCCTTCACCTCTTCTCTTCTAAAACCCCTAGATGCCAAGCTGCTTCAAAGTCTAACCACTAGAATGACCTCACCATAAAAAAAAGAGCAGTATTATAGAAAGGAAGGAAACAAGTATTTATTAAGTGCCTGTTCATTGTGTTAAGTGATTTACAAACATTATTCCGTCTGATCCTTACGACAACCCTGGGCAATAGGTCCAATTATTATTCCCATTTTTACAGCTGAGGAAACTGAGGCAAACAGAAGTTAAGTGACTTGCATGGGGTCACACAAGTGGCTAAATTTGAACTCAGATCCTCCTTACCCTGAGCCCAGTGCTTTATCCACTGTACCACCTAGCTGCCTTTCTAGAAAGAACATGGATTCAGAATCTGAGATCCAGGCTTAAAACTTGACTTTGCTCTTTCCTATGTGTGTAATCTTGGGCTTCCATTTCTCCATCTCCAAAATGATGGAGCTAGTGTCTATGATCTCTGAAGGGCTAGCCAGCTCCTATGAAACCAGCCTATTAAGATTACTGAGACCCCAGCTCTGTCTTCTTCCCATTCCCCACCCCCCACCTCTCAAACCCTTCAGGGACTATCTCCCTTAATTCTCTGCGATCAGCATGACCTCCCAAAAATAAGGTTATGAGCTCCCTGAGGAGCTATCACCGAATATACACACAGCTCCTCTCCAGTACTGTCTCCTCGACTTCTAGCAGTGAAATCAACCATCCTTGGGACCCTTTTCTTCAACCTTTCTCCTCACCTTATCTTCTTTACACAGGAGCGGCTCCCCAGCCCATGGACAACGGCTTCGGGAAGTAGAGGCCGAGGTGGCAGCCACAGGCACCTACCAACTCCGGGAGAGTGAGCTTGTGTTTGGGGCAAAGCAGGCCTGGAGAAATGCCCCACGATGTGTAGGCAGGATACAGTGGGGGAAGCTTCAGGTAAGTGTATGAAGGATGGAAGGAAATTAACCTCAGAGGAATAGGCCAGGCATCCTGGAAAAAGGGAAAGGGGTGGCAGTGGGGTTGAAAAAGAAAATCCATACTTTGGCTTGCTGGGAGGAGATTTGTCCTTTCTGCCTAATGGAAATTACTGAAGAGGCACACTCAGACTGTCCCCAAGATCTAATCTTCTGTGGCCCTCAGTCAACTAGTCAACACTATTATTCAGTCCTCTCCTAACTGCCATCAGTGGAAGGATTGGGTAGGGAATACTTAACAATTAAGATAAACAGATACCAAGTCCTACCCCCTTACAAGGCAACATTCAATGCAACTGATTTAACATTTGTGAAGTGCCAGGAGAAGCACTAGATGAATAACATGGTGGAGGGGAGACAGCACTGAATGGAGTCTCCCAATTCTGCCATTTACTCACTAGCCATGTATCCTTGAGTAAGCCAATTCCTGAGCCTCAGTCATCACATGTGTAAAATAAGAGAAGGGGGCTAAATGGAGGGATCCCTATCGTCCTTTTCAGATGTAAATCTCTGATCCTATAAATAATATTACAAGCTGTTATAACAGACATTGAGTAGCTAGAGACAATCAAGGAGAGGTCATGTAGATAGAATTAATCAAGGAAAGGCTTCTGAGAAGAGAACTTCCCTCTTTCCTCAAGGTGGGGCATGAACTGCTCTCAGGAGAATGTGACAGCCTTCATGTGCAAAAAGAATAAGAATAGTAAGAAAAATACTTAGTATTTATATAGTCTTTCAAAGTGCTTTGCATGTGTCATCTCAATTTATCTTCAGGACCCTATGAGGTAGCTGCTATGATTAGCCTCATTTCACAGATTAAAAAACAATCTACTTGCCCAGGGACACTGAGCTAGGAAGTACCAAAGGGAAGATTATGAACTCAGGTCTCCCAATTCCAAGTCTAACACTCTACACTATGACTCTTAGTTGGATCATGTTTCTGGTCCCCCTTCAGTAGGGCCTAACCCTGTCTTCAAGGAGTTTTCAATGTAATTGAAAAGAGGAGATTTGGGACAGGCAGAAAGGAAAAGATCACTAATGATAACAAACTGCTCCTCTCAACTATGTGGATACCAAATCAGATATGAGGAAGAAGAAAGGGAACGGTGCCCTCATGTTCAGCTCACAGAGGGAGAACTAAGGACTATCACTCATGAAGCATCAATGTTGAAAAGCAGCTGTGATGTAATGAAGGACAATTTTTAGTCCTTACCCTGACACTCACCTGCTGTATATGACCGTGGACAAAAATAAATAGATAAATAAACTCACTGAATCTCCATTTCTTCATCTGTAAAATGGGTATAATCCTTACACTACCTACCTCATGGGTTGTTATGAAGATCAAATGAACTAAGAAGAGCTGACATTTCTACAGTAATGGAAGATTTACAAATCACTTTCCTTCCAACGAAACTCTAAGATAAATAGTGAAGATGTTATTATCCCCATTTTACTAATTAGGAAACTGAGGCTAAGTATCAGTGAGTTTCCAGGACTTGATTTCCCCATTCATACAGCTGTAATGAGGAAGGATTTGAAATATTAACCTGGGTCTTCTGATTCCAAATTCATTTCTCTTGCCTTCAACCCCTAAGAAAACCATAAAACACTACATATAAATATATCCCATTATCCATTATTGGTTTTTGTTATGGGTCCCAGCTCTCCTACTCTATCCCACCATCTAGGTGTTTGATGCCCGAGATTGCAGCTCTGCTCAGGAGATGTTCACCTACATCTGCAATCACATTAAGTATGCCACCAACAAAGGCAACCTTCGGTGAGTAGCCTGGTCATGCCTGTCAGAGACCTCCACCCAATACTTAGAACTATCCTATCACCATCCCAAGGCTTAATACTCTAATTAACCTTAACTTTAATGCCCATCAGACATTCTTTCATCTACCATAACACTCTACTCTGAGACCAGTCCTAGCCTATACTGGGCCTCTTCCCACACCAGTGCTTCAACCAGCACAGGACCACTAAGGCTTTGCCCCTGGATGCCATCATGGCAGGGTAGAGAAGGATTTATTTCCTCCTCATGATAACCACGATCCCTGGGCCCCCGTAAACCACTACAAAGTGTTATTGTCACCTCCAGAATTCTGTTCTAGGATTCACTATTCCCCTAACTTCTGTGGCAGCATAGTGTAACTCCATCTGTGGTCAGACTGGACTGGGGTCATTATTATACTTCATTCCATTCCCACTTAAATTTGGCCTGAGATAAAAGAATTCCAAGTTACCATTCTCTCCTACTACACTCCAAGGGACCTTGTCCACTCCATTCAGAGACTTTCCCCCCTATAGTTTCTTTCAAGTCTTTCTTCGAAGCCTTTCAGCAGGTTTATATAGGACGACTATGAAGACAGAGCATATATGGGAAGGTCTCATGTCACCTTCTTCCCTAGCTCAGCCATCACAGTGTTCCCACAACGCTCCCAAGGCAAGGGGGACTTCCGTATTTGGAACAGTCAGCTGATCCGATATGCAGGCTACAGGCAGCAAGATGGCTCTGTCTTAGGGGACCCAGCCAACGTGGAAATCACTGAGGTGAGTGATGTGGGACAACTAATATGGAGATCACCAAGGCAGGGGATAAGATGCTTGGCCAATATGAGGATCACTGGGTTAGAGGACATAGGGAGACTCATAGGGATCATTGAAGTAAAAGAAATAGGGTGATCATTGTATCATAGAGGTGGGAGATGAGGGATGGCCATTGTAGGGATCACTAAGGTAAGATGCCTGGCCAGCATGAAGAACACTATGATAGGGGAGGCAGAGCCATTGTGGGGATCACTGAGGTGAGGAAAAAGGGTGCCTGGCCAATATGAAGATTACTAAAATGGGCAGTGTGGGTTGCAGTCGCATGTTGTAATTAATGAAGTAGGGAAAGGTCATTATCTGGAGCCTCTCCCCTCAGCTCTGCATCCAGCATGGCTGGACCCCAGGGGATGGACGCTTTGATGTGCTGCCACTGCTGCTCCAGGCCTCAGATGAGCCCCCTGAACTCTTTCCTTTGCCCCCTGAACTTGTGCTCGAGGTGCCACTGCAACATCCTACGTGAGTAGCAGAGGGGGGCATGTGACCAGGGATGTGATGGTCTGAGCTGGAGGAGCCCTGGGGCTCTTCCTGGATTCTTCATTGACTTGTTATAAGCAGTCATTGAAGAGGCGCTTTGTGCTGGACTAGTCATGGATGGGGAAACAAGGAATTACACCAATAACCATAATATAAAGGAGAGTATGGATATGGAAATAGAATTAAGCAGAGTGTCCCAGAAACAGTCTCAAGAGAGGGGTAAGAAAGCCAGATTTCACTGCCTTTACCTCACCTGGAGTTTTGTTCTTCCTTTCTCCAGTACTTCAGCCAGGCCTATACCTTCAATTTGAGGAGTCTAGTGACTTTTCTAGATCTCAACAATTTCCCTAGTCCTTGCCTGACTCCTTCAGATTATGAATGCGCCCAAGGTCCTCCTGGTCTTGGCATGGGTGCCCCCTTTCTTCACCTATATGTACTTGAGACAAACCTTTTGAATATTCAAAGGCACTTGCTCAGTGACCAAAGAAAGAGTCACAAACTTACAGACACAGATGTGACAAGCTACCATGTATATGAATCTTTAGCCTAAAAATAATGACAATAATACAGTAATATATACTAGCCCCTCCACCAAAGTGCATTTTTTGATGCTTTATCTATCCCTAAATCAATAAGCATATATTAAGTGTTTATTATGTGCCAGGCTTTGTGCTAAGTGTTGAAGATACAAAGAAAGGAAGAAATACTGGGCCTGACCTCAAGGAGCTGACATTCTAACATGGTGGACGAATAACAGCCAGATGTATACAAGATAAATAAAGAGTAGATGAAAGGTGATCTGAGAGGGAAAGGCATTAACAGGTGGAGGGAGGGATGCATTGTGTTCTACTCAAGTACAGGTGGGGACTTATCCTTTCACCTAGATAGCCCAAGTCTTCAGGTAGTCTGAGTAGAGATAATTTCTCTGTCCAAGGGTCTCTCTCAGTCCTTGATTGAACACCAAAAGGTAAATAAACTTTGAACCTTACTGCCATGATTGTCTTTGGTCCAATACAGGTGGCCAAATGGCCTTCCTTTTATTAATAACCTGCTGACCTTATTAATAAAATGATTAAATTACCCAGAAAAAAGAACAACAGGTGGAGGGATAGGAAAGGCTACCTGCAGCAGATGAAGCTGTGGGAATGGGACTGTATTCTAGACATGGCAGACAAACAGTGTAAAGACACAGAAATATGAACTGCAATTCCATGTTTGAGAAACTGTAGGTAGTCCAGTGTATCTGGAATGTAGTGTGTATAGGAGAGTTAAGTGTAAGAAGACCTGAAAGAGAGAAAAGAGCTTTAGATACTACACAAAGGAATTTATATTTGACCTCAGAGGTAATAGGCAAGTATTGGAGCTCACTGAGCAGGGGTGTGAAATGGTCAGACCTTAGAAAAATCATTTTGGAAGCTGGATGGAAGAAAAATTGGAGTAGAGAGAAACAGGAAGCAGCCAGACCAGTTAGGCTATTGCAATAATCCAGGGGAAAGGTGACAAGGACTTGAACTAGAGTTGTATAAGTGGAGAAAAGATATATGTGAAAGATGTTGTGATGATAGAAACAGTAATGGGTTGGATATCTGGGGGGAATGAATTGAGGAAAAGAGGATGACTCCGAGGTTATAAGCCTGGATGACTGTAAGGATGGTAGTACCTTCAAGAGTAATAGGGATATTCAGTAGAGAGTAAATTTGGGAGAGGGAAGATAATGAGTTCTGTTGTGGATATGCTGAGTTTGGAGTGGATTCAGATGTTCAAAAGGTACAATTGTAGTTTCAAGTGAGAAACTAAGTCTAGATCAGGGAATTATCTGCATGAAGAAATGACCATCAAACTTATTAGGGCTGATGAAGTCACCAAGCAAGACATCAGAAAGGAAAAAAAAGAAGACGAAAAATAGAACTTTGGAGTTCCCTGTAGTGCCCTTCAGTGGCTGGTACATGAACAGTGAGATTGGCATGTGCAAAGTAGGTAGAATATGAATGAAGAACCAGTAAAGATTGAGGAGAAGTCAGTTAGGAAGAGAACCAGGATAGTGTCTCAAAAACCTAATGAGGAGAGTGTCCAGGAGGAAATCTTCCAAAGGCTAGAGAGAGGTCAACAAGGACCAGGACAGAGAAGAGCTCATTAGATGTGGCATGACACAGAGGTGACCTTGGTTTCCCAGTACAGCACAAATTCTAATGGTCTTAGAAAGTTGGAAAGACTTCCAGCATGGTCCCAGATAGAGAGGAACTGTTTAATGAGTTTTATCACAGAAAGGATAGTCAGGTAAGCAACACATACACCTAGCTACAGTGGCTCATGACAACTTTGTACTATCCAACTGTGCCCTGCATCAGTGGAAAGGGAAACCATCAAAGCGTTTACCTAATACCTTATAAGATGCTTTCCTCACAAAAAAAAAAAAAATCCATCAGGTGGGTAGTACAAGTATTATAGGCAGCCAGGTGGCTCAATGGACTTGAAGGCAGAAAGATCTGAGTTTGAATCCCACCTTAGACACCAGCAATGTGGCCCTGGACAAGTCACAGTTTCCTCATCTGTAAAATGGGAACAATAATAGCAATTATCTCCTAGTGTTGTTGTTAAGGTTAAATAATGCATGTAGATCACTTTGTAACCCTTAAAACACTATAAAAATGCCAATTATTATTATCAGTCCCATTTTGCAGACAAAGAAAAGAAGACCCAAAGAGGTAGAGATGTATCAAAGATCCCAGAGCTAGCACACATGCCAGGTCTTTTTTCTCCAAGCCTGGTCCTCTCCCATGGTGTATGGTCCAAGATGCTCCTGATGTAGCCAAAAATGTACAATGTAGCATCTTGGCATTAATTAATTTGTTCTTTGGCTATCACATCATAGCCATATCATATAGGGTCTGGAGACAAAAAGAACTCTAGAAATTATCTAGCCCAACCCCTATTTTCCAGAGGGGGAAACTGAGGCAGAGAGAAGTTAAACGACTTTCCCACAATCAGATCACAAGAGTTATCAAGTGACAATGCTGTGATTTATCTCCATATCTTCATCTCTGCAAGAAGACTCAAAAACAGTGTTTTTGTCATTCTAGCGAGTCTTCCTCTAGGCTAGTTAGATAAGAACCTTCCCGCTCACACCTCATACAGCATATTGCTCTACCCTTCTCTGATACACTTTTGTCTGATGCAACATTTATTAAGAAGCTACTTTGCCACCAGGCTCTGTTCTAGGTCCCAGGAAGAAACACAAATATCTTAAAGTCCCTGCCCACAGGGAGGGGATGGGGGTGATGTCCACAGATAAATAAATACAGACTACATACAAAGTACGCAGTAATTTCAGGGAGAGAGAGAGCACTAACGATTGTGGGGACCAGGAAAGGCCTTGGATGAAGCCTTGGATGAAGCTTTCTACATGAAGTTTGATCCCCCTAGCTGCTGGTGCTCCTTACCCCACAAATCTCTTGTTATCTATTTTGCTTATGCCTCTATATGCACGTCTCCCTTGTCTACACTGTGAGCTCCTCAAGAGCAGGTTCTGTTTCATTTTTGTCCTTGTATCCTTGGCATATTATTTAGTTGTATCCAACTCTTTGTGCCCCCTTGGACCACAGCACACCAATACTGTCCATGGAATTTTCTTGTCAAAGATACTGGAGTGGTTTGCCATTTACTTCTCCAGTTCATTTTACAGATGAAGAAACTGAGACAAACAGGGTTTAAGAGACTTGTGTAGAGTCTAGCATCAGAGGCTACCAGCACTCTATCCACTGCACCACCTGACTGCATATAGTAGCATATAGTAAGTGTTTAATAAATGCTTCCTGATGATAAAATTAACAGAAGCCAGGGACACTAAGAGGTGGAAATGGGGATGGGAGGGCATTCGGACAGAAGTGACAGGCTGTATACAGGACAAACACAGGGGATGGAAGGTTATGTACAAGGAACAGTAATTAGACCAGTTAGGCTGGAGGGCAGACGTCCTGACAGGGAGGATCCTTATACTTCATACTTCCCTAAGTAGGTGATCTCATCAATGAGGGTACTTCCTCCTACAGGGCAGGTCACAACCAGTCCATGACTTCTCACCCTCCCTATTTGGTCTGGGTCCTATAAATCCCCATAGGAGATTTCCCCAATGGACTTCACTCAATTTCCCAGGTTCTGAGTGATGTGTCCTAGTTCACATCTCCCCTGCTAGACAATCCTTCATCTGAAACTCTTCCAAGTTTACAGTAAAATCACATATTACACAAACAACCCTAATTCCATTAAATTCCTACCCACATTAATGGAAAGGTTACTTTACCATTAACAGAGAAAAAAGAACTTGCAATCAATTGTGTGGACGGGAATGGGTTGTTTTTGTTTTTGCATTTCTTATCATTCCAGTATTTAGCACAGAGCCTGGCACATAATATATGCTTGTTGACTTCATAAACGCTTGTTGACTTCACTTGATTTGACTGTGGATCAAGGAAAGTTCTATAGGGAAATGAAATTGAAGTCTCAAAAGACAGATGTGATTTTGGCTTCTGGAGATTGAGATGTGGGGATGGATGCTATTCTAGACTGAGCTGAGGCTCAGTCAGAGCTGGAGGTCAGTCATGAGGCTAGCTGGGAATGTGTGGTGGGGTCCCCATGCCCTTCTTTTCCACCCCTGTCCCACCCCTGGCAGGCTGGAATGGTTCGAGTCCTTGGGCCTGCGTTGGTATGCGCTCCCAGCTGTGTCCAACATGCTGCTGGAGATTGGAGGACTGGAGTTCCCCGCAGTGCCCTTCAGTGGCTGGTACATGAGCAGTGAGATTGGCATGCGCAACCTGTGTGACCCTCACCGCTACAACATCCTTGAGGTGAGAGCTTGGGCAAGGGCCAGCCACAGTCCCTAAGGCACCTCTGTGATACAGAAGAGAGAGAAGGCTAGGGACTCAGTTATACCTATCTGACATATCTGTCCAGAATCAAAAAAGAATACTAAGGAAGAAAAATGGGGACTGGATTTTGGAGGGGGAAGAGGGGATCAAAGTAATTTCCCCTTCCTATGCTTCCTTTACAGAAAAAAAAGTCAAGCCAACCTCAAATCTACCAATGTCCATAAATCTCAGGCTGTCCCTTAGCTAGTTCTTTCTTCAATAAGGGTTGCTATCTTGCTACTCGTTTTGAGGGGATTTGACAAGATGAGTCCTATGGGGCCAAGACAGCCAAGAACTCCAAGGGGGGAACTCTCTAAGCTCATTCCTGCTAAGAGGTTAGGGTCCAGGGACTGAGGTAGACTCCCTCCCCACACTGCTCCCCTACCAAACCTCCTATGCACCCCTGCTCCCAGGATGTGGCCGTCTGCATGGAACTGGACACTCGGACAACCTCATCTCTGTGGAAGGATAAGGCAGCCGTGGAAATCAACCTAGCAGTGCTGCACAGCTACCAAGTAGGGAAATGAAAGGAGATGGGGAAGGAGGGCTTGGAAGTGGGAGGGGACCAACTAAGTGCTGGCCCCTACTGAATCCTGGAAGTGACAGTCACAGCACTATAATAGGTACTGGGAACTAGAGAACAAGGAAATGGAGGCGATAAGAATTGTGGCACATTGTCATTGTGCATCCTGGGAATAGGAGTCTAAAGACACACACTGGGCACCAAGGGCCTAGACAACAGCCTGTAGGCCCAGCATGCTGAGTTATAGTTCGCAGAACCCAAGCAAGCTGGTTAGAGTGTGAGGGAGTTCATTCCAGAGAACATGTAACAGTTTACAATATATCTTGGGTTGCATGAGCTCATGATAACCTTACGGAGAGGTACTATTATTATCCCCATTTTACAGATGAGGAAACTGAGGTGGAGAGGTTAGGTGACTTGCCCAGAGTCACACAGCTCAGAAGTGTCTGGAGCAGGATTTGCACTCAAGTCTTCCTATTTTCAAGTCTAACACTATCTATGGTACCTAGCAATCCTGAGGGACTTGGTACACACATAATTATAGGAGCAGAGGCCGTATGTAAAATGAGGCTACCCTGGGTGGCTGCCCCATTGGTTATTGTAGTACAGAAGATACAGGACATAACGGATATTGTAGCTTGTGGGGAGCAGAGACAAGTGGCATTGGCTAGAAGCAAAGGGAGGATTTGTGGGGACTTCAAGGTAGATTGGGGCCCTCCCACTCCACTCTTTCCCTGCCTCAGTGTGAATCCTGGCACCCTCCTTTCTCCCCCAGCTGGCCAAAGTGACCATTGTGGATCACCATGCAGCCACAGCCTCCTTCATGAAGCACCTGGAGAATGAGCAGCGGGCACGAGGTGGCTGTCCTGCTGACTGGGTCTGGATTGTGCCCCCAATCTCTGGCAGTCTCACCCCAGTCTTTCACCAGGAAATGGTTAACTACTTCCTGTCGCCAGCCTTCCGCTATCAGGTGTCTATGCCTCCCGCTCCAATACCCATTAATCTGACCACCCACTCACCTTGGTCACCCGCACTGACCTTTAATACTTTTGCTCTAGCCTGACCCATGGAAGGGAACAACAACAAAAGGCATTGGCATCACCAGGAAAAAAACCTTTAAGGAAGTGGCCAAGTATGCAACCTCTGACCTCACTCCTCAGGCCCACAAATACCACTATGCACACCAGCCCCCCCCCCCCCCAGCCAGCCAAGGAGCCTTATTCACGACCCTTTCCCACAAACTCCATCCCCATAGCTCTGGGACCTTCTTCCCAGTGACTTCCATTCCACAGTGGTTCCCTCCAAAGACCCCTCTGCCTCTATGACCTCTCTGTCTGTTAACTCCCCTTCATCATCATGCCTTTTGAGGACTCAGCTCATTCTTTTCCAATCCCCACCTTCCATCAGTGCAGTGAAGATTTCAGCTTCCCTGATGGGCACAGTGATGGCAAAGCGGGTGAAGGCGACAATTCTGTATGGCTCAGAAACTGGTCGGGCCCAGAGCTATGCTCAGCAGCTGGGGAGATTATTCCGGAAAGCCTTTGACCCTCGGGTACAGAATGGGGAGACGGGGTTAGGAGAAGCAGGGGAGGGAAACTGGGCAGAGTAGGGAGGGGGAATCAAAGGAAATACATTCAGGAGATAGATGAGCCAGGACATGTTGGGGGAATGATGGCTGAAGGGAGCTGGGAGACAGCAGGAGTCCCAAGAGGGTCAGGACAGTACTGAAGGCCTGGGACGTTGGGATTCAAACCTAGGTCTAGTCAGTATTCACATCGCAAAAGAGAAGGTCATGGGACATGAACATAGGTAGAAGTGGGGCAAGGGGAGCAGCTATGAGGCTGGAGGAGGAAGATACCTCTCCCAGAAAATGATCCCTTTCCTCTATCCCCACAGGTCCTTTGCATGGACGAATATGATGTGGTGTCCCTGGAGCATGAGACGCTGGTCCTGGTGGTAACCAGCACATTCGGGAATGGAGACCCTCCAGAAAATGGAGAGGTAAGGCCCAAGAAGAAGAAGGGACCCTTAGAGAATGAAGTGGGCTGGGGGACTCAGGATTGGCCAAGTCAATGGAAAAGGAAGTCTAAGAAAAGGATAGGAATGTCATAGTAGTTTCCTTACACATAGATATCATTTGAGCCTATGTCCAACCCACATCCTACACACACACACACACACACACACACACACACACACACACACACACACACCTCCCACTGTAATACTGCCATTACTTAAAAGAAATTAATGGTTCAGGTCAAAGCCTAGAAAAGTTTTGAAATTCATTCTGGGTATCCTGCCTTCCCCTCTAATAGCTGTGCTTTGAGGTAATTAGTGTACCTCCTTTGGGGAGTGTAGACATAGTGAGCAGACTTACTTCAGGTATAGATAACTAAGAAAGACATGGATATCCCTCATGCATGTTTAGAAAAGAAAAATACTGTTCATTTAATAGGACATACATTAAATTTTATATACTACTTTCTGCCATGAAATATACCCTATGATTTTAAATATTTTTAAAAGACTCTTAAGTACCCATTTTAAGTACCTTGTTACTAATTGAGGTGTTATCAATTCTTTCTCCAGCATTCTGCCATCCACAGGATGTCCCCCACCCCTCATACCAATCATGTTCACTGCTTCTGCCTCCTGGATCTTTTTCGGCTTATTCGATGGCTTCTAACCAAAGGGCTGATGTTCCAAGGTTAAACAGCTCATTGGCACATTTCTCCTACTTATTCTAACCAACAGATAACTTAACAGACTTGTGTTCCTGCTCTGACACTTAGTAGTTCTGTGTTATCTGACAAGTCACCACCTCTCAAAGCCTCAGTTTCCTTATTTGTAAAATAAGGATAATAATACTTGCATTAACCTACCTTATGGGGTTATGAGAAAAGCGTTTTGTAAACTGTGAAGAGCTATGTAAATGTGACTCGTCACTGTCATTATTATTGTGAAGTTCTGAGTACAAGCCATCCACACCAGCTGTCTAATTCTGTCTGATCCCAGCTCTTTTCCTCTTTTCCATCCTCTGAACTGCTTCTCAAAAGTAATACAAGGTCATTGCACTGTTTCTCATCTGGAACTTCTCGCTTTAGCCAGAAGATGATTAAATCCAGCTTTTGAAAAGGATCAGATATTTATTCCTTTTACATAACCTTAAACAGAACAAAACTTGGATGTTAAAGAGTTAAACTATTTTCTTCACATCCCACAGAGGTTTGCAGCCGCCCTGATGGAAATGTCTGGCCCCTACAACAGCTCTCCCAGACCAGAGCAGCACAAGTGAGAAACTGGTGCTGGAGGACAGGGTGGGAAACCTGCTGGGGCGACAGGAGGAAAGGGGGCCTCCATATACCTCATTCCAATGTCAGTTCCCTGTTGTTCATTTAATGGCATGCTACTTACTGGAAGTGAGCCATCAGTTCTGGAAAGCAGACCTAGCTGGGCCCAACATGTCCCCAACCCTTCCTGATCCATTCCAGTCCCAAGGTGGAAAGACTCTGGGAGATCAGGTCAATGCAGAGGCCAACTTCAAAGAGAGGAAAGGGGGATGATCCAGGGCAAGTCCATAGGTCAACAACTTCAGGTCAAGCCCACTGTCTACCTGAGTTATATACGCCAGAGCCTGGACCGTCAAAGCTGAGCCAAGCTGAGCAATAAGGGCAAGGGCCTCTCCCATCCCTGGAAGGTGAAGGCTCCCAGGGACTATTTCTCTGCATGCGTCTCTGAATTCTGGTTATGTTTGTCACTGTCCTCCAGCTATGTCTCTGGGATGAGGCTATATTATCCACTGTATGGCCGTCTCTGGGGTGTCAGGGTACTCTGTGACATCTCTCCCCCACTTGGGTTCCTTTTTTCAGAAGCTACAAGATTCGCTTCAACAGTGTCTCCTGCTCAGACACACTGGTGTCCTCCTGGCGGCGGAAGAGGAAAGAATCCAGTAACACGGACAGTGCAGGGGCCTTAGGAACCCTAAGGTCAGGGGGCTAGGGAACCTGGGGAAGGGAACCACACTGAGGTTTTGAGTACCTTCACGTCTAAGTGCCTGTGGGTTGGACCTGGTAGGTCAGAAAAGCCTGAAGATTCTCAGAACCAGGGACAGGGAAACCTTGAGAAAGATAACCTTTTGAGCCCTCCTCTTTCTCCTTTGCAGATTCTGTGTGTTTGGGCTAGGCTCCCGGGCCTACCCCCACTTCTGTGCTTTTGCCCGGGCAGTAGATACACGGCTGGAAGAGCTAGGGGGAGAGAGGCTACTGCAGCTGGGCCAAGGGGATGAATTATGTGGCCAGGAAGAGGCTTTCCAGGGCTGGGCCCAAGCTGCATTCCAGGTGAGCCCCCAACCTGATCCCAGCCTCCCACCTGATGCTCACCTGACTTCTATCCCAAATCTGAAATCTAACCCCCTGACAACCAATCATTTTTGAGTCAAGCACCAGAGGCCACAGACATCTCTGATGTCCAGTCTCATCACATTCTTCCTGTCTTGCCTCGAATCCATCTTTCTTTCCCCTTCACACATGCAGTCCATCTTATCTCCATTCAACCAGGTTAACAAATAATTATGATGTTCCTGTTCCTGTTATGGGAGCCAGAGAAAGAAAAGACCATACCCCTGAGCTCCAGGAACTTATATTAACATCCATGTGTGAACAGATAAGGAGTCAAGAAACCGAGAGAGGGCAGAAAACAACCCAAGACAACTTCAGGCCCTGATGCCAAGCCACGGAATGGATCCTTAGAAGGGCTGGACCCTCAGCTTTCACCGGCTCCCTTCCTTTCTTTAGTCTTTTTTCCTAAAACTACAATTGCTAGTCTTACAAAAATCTCCTATTCCAAACAGGGATCAGGGCCTAGACAAGGGCCCAAGAAATGAATGCTAGAACTCTTTTTTGCCACTATCCTTCTCTTTTCTCCTTCCTCCAGGAGTTCCCTCTCTGAGCCAATGGAATCCTAGGCTGGGAAAGAGAGTTTCTCACTGGCCTCCCCTTCTCTCTTTCTCTGCCCAACAAGGCCTCCTGTGAGACTTTCTGTGTGGGTGATGATGCCAAGGCTGCTGCCCGGGATATATTCAGCCCCAAGAGAAGTTGGAAACGCCAAAGATACCGCCTGAGTGCCCAGTCTGAGGGGCTCCAGCTGCTGCCAGGTAATATACTGAGTTCCAGGCCTACTCTTCTGTTGGTCCCCCAATCTATCTTGGAGCTCTGAAGGCCTCTCACATCTTACCCCTATCCCTCCCCAATATCCCATGTCCTCTGGCCCCTGAGTCAGGCCCCATCTCTCTTTGCCCTCCAGGCCTGATACATGTACACAGGAGGAAGATGTTTCCAGCCACTGTCCTCTCAGTGGAAAACCTGCAGAGCAGCAAGTCAACGTAAGGATAACCTGAACCCATCCTACCTTTCCCCTCACCTGGCTCTCTAGCCCCTTACTCCCTTAACTGTGAGGAGTTCCCCTTTTCTTTTCTAACTCTCTAGATTCCCTTTCATGCTCTTCCAGGAATCCCCAAAATGACCTCTCAAAAGCATCCCTCTCCCTGCTGGGTCCTTCCCTACAATTGCCCCCACCAAATTCTCCTCCCTTCCCCATCAGCCGGGCCACAATCCTGGTGCGTCTAGCCACAGGGGGGCAGGAGGGCCTGCAGTATCAACCCGGGGACCACATTGGGATCTGCCCCCCCAACCGGCCCGGCCTAGTGGAGGCCCTTTTGAGCCGTGTAGAGGATCCGCCCCTGCCCAGTGAGCCCATTGCTGTGGAGCAGCTGGAAAAGGGGAGCCCAGGTAAGGCACTCCTGCTCAATGTCCTGCAGTAGAGACATAACATGTAACAAACCTCACATGTGGCTGGGTCTCCAAGCAGACAGGACTTACCTCCTTCACCCAGTACCCTCTGGCTGCTCTAGGTTGACAGCTGGAAACTTGCCGCTACCCTTCTCTCTGACCAATATGAACGAGCCACTCCCTTAGTCACATAGAAGCAGGTGGATGCCTTTTAAAGGGCATCTTTAATAAGAAACTAAAGGAAGGACAAAACACGAAGGGAAAATTACAGAACCCAAGCTTGGGAGGGGAAATATACATGGTGGGAAGGGAGGGAGATGGTGTGGGTGCCTCATACATGGTACATAATTGTATTGAACTGGGCACAAAACCAAGCAAATGTGGTATGACCTTGGGTGTTCTGGACAGTTAGCTTCTGGAATTAGAGTGGATTTCTTTCCCAAAATCTGTCTTGAGGGATGCCTTCCACTCCAAAAAAAAAGTAAGCCAAGTTCAGTAGTCTCCTGAGTGGCTTTCCCTTCCCAGAACCTTCTGCCAAAGTGTCTTGTGGTCTAGTCACAAAGGCCCCTGCCACACATGAACTTGCAGTAACATTAGGTACCACAGTTAATGACAGAAAACAAGGTCAAAGAAGGAAACTAAGAAAAACATTGCCTGTGGGCACTACTAGTGCCTGAGTATTTCACTGAAGATGTTACAAGTCACAGGGCTTCCCTTTGGTGCTCTCCTGTCCTTGGTAAAGGGTAGAAGGGTCATGTCAACTGACTGAGACCCTGTGGTGTATGGGAAAGAATATGGATTTGGAGTCAGGGTAGACAAGTTCAAGTCCCACTTTCGCTGCTTATGTGCTGTGCCACAATGAGCAAGTCATGTAACCTTCAGAGCCTCTATTTTCTCACCTATAAAATGGGAACAATAATACCTATAATACTGACTTTATTATATAGAGAACTTTATTATGTAGAGGACTGGTGCCATAATCAAATAAGATAAAGTACAGAAAGGATTTTGCAAACCTTGGGTGCTATAGAAATATCAGGGTAGTCCCAGAAGACTTCTTTCAGCTGGGTTCCCTGTCCTTCACCACATACCAGCTCCTTCTTCGCCTAGAGTTACTGAGAGGCCTAGCAACCTGCTCAGGGACACATAGCCAGGGCTCAAACCGAGGTCTTGATTCAAGAGCCAGCTTTCTATCCATTACTCTGTGCTAATTCTTGGGCCTAAATTTACATCTTAATTCAGAAAACTCAGGCCCCTGGTCTGTGTTTAGTCCTTCCTCCCCAGAAAGATCCCTTATGCCTAAAGATACCCCAATTCCCATAGAGAAGCCAGCTAGGTAACATCTGCAGGCTCCTGAGCCATGCATCTCTGATGATCCCTGTGTGCTCTCCTCAGGCAGCCCACCCCCAGGCTGGGTTCGGGACCCCCGGCTGCCTTCATGTACATTACAACAGGCTCTCACTTTCTTCCTGGACATCACCTCCCCACCGGGGCCTCAGCTCCTTCGACTGCTCAGCACGCTGGCAGAGGAGCCCAGTGAGCAGGAAGAACTGGAGGCTCTTAGCAAGGTAAGAGGATGGGCAGACCAGTTCATGGAGGAGAAGGGACATGTCAGCTTGCTGGGACTAAGGTGTTCCCCCAATGTCTCTATCCATTCCCAACCCAGGATGCTCGGCGCTACGAGGAATGGAAATGGTTCCGTTGCCCTACACTTCTGGAGGTGCTGGAGCAGTTCCCATCAGTGGCGCTGCCAGCCCCTCTGCTCCTCACCCAGCTGCCTTTGCTCCAGCCACGGTACTATTCTGTCAGCTCTGCACCCAGCGCCCACCCTGGGGAGATCCACCTCACAGTGGCTGTGTTGGCATACAGGACACAGGGTAAGGTCCAAGTGGGGAAAGGGGGAGGGAGTGGAGCACAAAAAGGGTCAAGAAGGGGACATAACCAAGCCCCAGAAATGACAGCTGGGAGTCTGTCCTGTTCCCTTTATCAATACTGTCTTCTTCCCCCTAGATGGGCTAGGCCCCCTGCATTATGGGGTCTGCTCCTCATGGTTAAGTCAGCTCAAGGCTGGAGATGTGGTACCCTGCTTCATCAGAGGGTAAGAGTCACAGGAAAGGACTTTAGGTTTTAACTATTCCCCAGTCCAACTCCCTTATTTTACAGAAGCAGCAGCTGACGCCCAGGAACTGACTTGTCCAAGATACTGAGCAACAAATATGGGATTTGAGCTTGGGTCTTCTGATTCAAAATCCAGAGTACTTTCTATGCACTATGCAGAGTGGGAAGAGGGAAGAGGATAGGGACAACTGAAGGAAAGTGTTGAAGATAATACACTGAGGAGAAAAACTGGGGGATTGGGGGCACTTATCTTTTGAGCCAGTTCAAGACAAGGACCCAGATATACTGATTCCCTTCCCAATATCTGGTCCCTACCTACAATCCAAAAATGCAGCTCCCAGGATGCAAATTTCTAAATACAGTCTAAAGTCAGGACAACAAAACATATTACGTCCTGGAAACTGCCATCTCCATACCCCAGATGACCACCCTTCGTAATAGTTTCAGCTAGGATGCTAAGATTGAGAGTAGGACTTTTATTTTTCCTGGCAATGAGGAATGCTGCCCCATCTTCCAGCTTCTAGAAATGCATGTTTGACTAGGACAGGTCCCAGTATGACCAAAGTAGGGCCAGGTTATCAGGAGCACAGTACCCAAGACTGATCTGTGAAGCACTCCAATGAACAAACTTGTGTAATCTTGAAACAGATCCAGATATTGTGGATTTTATTGAACCTCAAAGGATATCACATACCACACTTAAAAAAAAAAAAGGCAAAAATAAACCACTCAGGGAACCAATGTGAATTAGATATGAATCTCAGAACTAAAACCCTGACCTGGAACTAAACAGCATGTTGAAATATTCTCCAAACCAAGTCAGATGACTTATTATTTCATAGATCCATTGAACCTTAGCATGTAGAGGACCTTAGACATTATGTAGTCTAATCCCCCGTTTAACAGATGAGAAAAAAGTCCCAGAGAAGTGAAATGTCAAAGGTTACACAGCTAGGTAAAGATGAGCCAAGATAAGGGCCTGGGTTTCCTAACTTCCTTATCCAGCATACCTCCCATTATACCACACCTGAGGTCTGTCCTCTGAGGGCAATGAAGCTCAAGGAAAGAGACCATTCTTTCAGGAGCCAGCCTAAGACCTGCATTAATAATATTTACAGTAGTGTGTATTGGTAGTAACTTCCTGACAGACCTCGGCTGGCGATCTGATCCATAGAAGCCTCCCTAGTTTCTTATCCTCACCAGCCTCACCAATCATGCCTTTCTGTTAGCACGTAGGTACCCACAGAAAACTAGGGAAGCAGAACCTTGACTGTGTCTTTCACTCAGGGCTCCATCTTTCCGGCTGCCATCTGACCCTAATGTACCCTGCATCCTTGTGGGGCCCGGCACAGGCATTGCCCCCTTCCGTGGATTCTGGCAGGAGAGGTTACATGACATTGAGAACAAAGGTGAGACCTAAGAATACGGGAGAAGGGAGGGCTGGAGTCCTTAGACAAGAAAGAGCCTGGGTGAGGAACAGTGAGATGGCAAGGGGCAGGAGCCAGTGGGGGTGAGGCGCGGAGCTGGAGCCCTGCCCAGCGACCTGTCGCTTCCAGGACTGCACCCTGCCCCGATGACCCTGGTCTTTGGGTGCCGCTGCTCCCAACTTGACCACCTCTACCGGGAGGAGGTGCAGGACGCCCAGCAGCGAGGAGTCTTTGGCCAAGTCCTTACAGCGTTTTCCAGGGAACCAGACAGCCCCAAGGTTGGGAAGGGGCCACGGGGGAGGTGGTGGTACATGAAAGAAAAGGAAGGGAAGAGGGGAAGGAACTGAAGGGGGGGAAAGGAGGTAAGGAGGGAGAGGAAAGCTGGAGGAGGAAAGGATTATAAAGGAGAAGAGATCGAGCATTAAAGGGAGGCAATGGGGGAGGAGGTAAGGAGGAAGAGAAGAGTAAGAAAGAAGGGAAAGAGGTGGGGAAAGGATGGAGGAAGGGGAAGAGAAAGGGGATTAAAGGGAGGAGGAAAAAGGGCCATAACTGGAGAAAAGGAAAAAAAGAGGTGAGAGGAAGGAAGGGAAAGGGGGAAGGAAAGGAATGGGAGGGCGAGAAAGGGCCGGGGGGGCAGAGGAGGGAGGAGGGGGAGCAGCAGGGTTCCATCTGCGTCCTTGGGCTCCCCCCCAGACCTACGTGCAGGATATACTGCGGGCCGAGCTGGCCTCCGAGGTGCACCGCGTGCTGTGCCTCGAGGGTGGCCACATGTTCGTCTGCGGTGACGTCACCATGGCTACCAGCGTCCTGCAGACGGTGCAGCGAATCCTGGCCACGGAGGGCGGGATGGAGTTGAGCGAGGCCGGAGACGTCATCGGGGTGCTGCGGGTAAGGGGAGGCGAGGCGGGGGCGGGGCCCGGGCCGGGCATGCGCAGGGGTGCGGGCGCTGGACACGCCCCCTTTCCTCCCTCCTCCCCCGCTCCCGGCCCCGTGGCTGATAGCGCCGCCTCCCGCAGGACCAGCAGCGCTACCACGAGGACATCTTCGGGCTGACGCTGCGCACGCAGGAGGTGACGAACCGCATCCGCACGCAGAGCTTCTCCCTGCAGGAGCGGCACGCCGTGCCCTGGGCCCTCAGCGAGCCCACCCCGGAGAGCCCTGAGGGCCCGGCCGCTGCCATTAAAGTCTAGTTTTGATAGCTCTGCCTCGGTCTTGCCTCGCACTTCGGGCCAGTGGGGAGCCCGCCTCGGGAGAAGGGGTCCGGGATAGGGAGCCTCAGGCCGCAGCCCTTCCACCTGCCCGCCCCCACCGTCACCTGCTGGGGTGCCCGGACTGGGCTGCCAGATGGGTTTAAGCCCCCTCCCTGGTTGGGCGGCGTTCCCACCTTGTGACGCGGAGCCCTCGGGCTCCCCTCCTCCAAGAACGTTTTTATTCTTATGCCCCATCCGGGATGCCCGGCATCGTCCTGCGGGTGTTGTGCTGGCCCACCGGGCCTCGCCACCCCTGCCCAGCTGTGGGCCGATGCCAGCGATGTCACTAGGCTCCACGGGCCCTGCCCGGGCACACACAGCCACGAGAGACGACAGAAACCTTTGGTGCTTTATTACCGGGGCAGCCCCCTCCCCTCTCTGTCGGATCCCAAGGCCGCCCCTTCCCACCCGCCCCCAGCACTGCGTCCCATCAGACTCGGAGAGAACAGCATGAAAGCCCCCTAGCTTGATTTTCCTGCCCCCTATGACTAGTGCCTGATCACTACCAGCCAGTTTAACTCCCACGGGACATAGCATCATGACATGCCCTGTGATCCACCCTTCAAAGTGGGTCTGGTAATGAAAAGAGGCTTCTGTCTCACTGCCAGGGTCAAGAGGTGCCATCTGTCTGATGCTGGATGAGGTATCTCCTGCACCCCCTCCTTTCATCTTGTGTCAGGGGATTCCCCCAGTTTCTCCCATGTACCCACCCCCCCACACCCTCTCTTTGGTTCTCTGGGGCTAGGTCAAGACTTCCTACTACCCCCAAGTGCCTGGCCAACTTCCACCAAGGCTCGACCCCTGGTGTCTGAGCTAGGATGACTTGCACAAGAGCCAGCAGGTGAAGGTTCATTGTCCTCCCAACCTCGTTCAGCCAACTGAAATGGAGAACCCGGGAAAGGAAAGAATGATGTATGGAGGATGTCCAGGTGCCCCAAATCCAGAGAAAATATTCCTTGCCCTACCCCCTCCCCCAATTTATCTTCCTATCCTGGTCCTCATAACCCCCACCATACCACCCTCTTTCCATTAACTAGTCATTTCCATTGTCTTTACCACCCCAGGCAATACTGACCTAATTGGTTGACTTCTCAGCTACTGCTGGGATTGAGCTCTGGCTCCTTCTGAACCTTGCCCTCCTCCTGCCACTCCCCAAGGGGTAGATTACTGGCTCCTGTGGGCCCCCATTGTTGTCTAGGGCTGGAGCTGGAGCTAGAGGTAGGGCTGGTACCTGGGAAAAGAAGCCATCAGTCCTACAGAATTCAGATAGACCTGAAGCTGGAAGGGACTTCAAAAGCTATCTAGTGTTCATTTTACAGAGAAACTGAGGCCCATAGAGGTGAAGATCACACAAGTAAAAAAGCAATAGGCAGAATTAGAACCCAAAGCCTCTGACTCTTTCCATTGCATCACAATGCTTCCTCTATTCCAAGAATCCTTCCCAATTGCTAGGTTCTTACCATCACTGTGCCAGGTCAAGGTCTCATCTTCAGGGGTGAATGGCCTCTGAGGGCTGGGCCAGATTCTTGGGAGTGGAGTGGCTGAAGTATCTCCCCACTGTTCTTGCTGCTGCTGCTGGTGGAGCTGAGTGGTGGAGGGAGGGCATGAGCACCATCACTGGCTGGCTTCTTTCTTTGACCCCACCCTTCAAGCATAAAGGCTCTCACAGTTTCTATGGGGAGACTGAAGGGTGGAGGGGTAGCTCTGGTTCCCATACTACACTAGACACACATTTCCTCTGGCAATTCTGCCCCCTCAACCTTCAAATGTGTTAGTTACCACCACACACACTCTCAGCCCTTTTTGTTACCCTGTTCCCAGCTCACCTGATGCAGGTAAATGGCATGAAGACTCATCTCAGCAGAGGCAAGTTCTGAAAGCAGGGCAGGGCTCCAGACCCCAGGACCTCCTGGAGATACACAACTAAAACAGGCAGCCCAGTAGGTCAGAGAGATACACTCTGCCACCTCCGAACAGCATCTTTAGCTCAATGGGCTTTGACCTCCCCATAGTAACTATTTTGTGGTGACATCCTTCCCAGAGGGCAGATCCTCCACACCACCCCCCCCCCCATCTTCCCCAGGCTCCTCCCAAAAGATCAAGATTTCCCTTAGGTATCTCAGCTCTGTGCCTCTCCCATCATTCCACCCTGATTCCCCAGACACATAACACACTTTGTACTCAGCCCCACCTCTGATCATGGCCAGTCTGGGATGTGGAACCTGAGAGGGAGACCAGGAGGCTGGCAGTTGCAGCAGCTGGGCAGGGAGCAACTGGACTCAGTTCCCTGGGTGTCAGAAGGGGATGTAACAGCAGGCTGGCCAGGAGTGCCTCAGGCTACAAGCAAGAGGAAAGTGGTAGAGTACTTGGGGAATGTTGGGGTGATAAGGTCAGTGAAGGGACAGACTGATAAGGGTTCCAGAGTTGAATAACACAAGGTATAAGAATGGAACCAGTTGGGTTGAGTCAAGGTTATAGACCATTTATAGGTAAAAGGGTAGTGACTGGCTGTGAAGGTCAAGAGGAGCAGTTCAGGAGGAGGAAGACTAGGGAGGGAGCTAGGAGGCACTCACTGAAGATGTGGTGGAGTCACTTAGAAAGCTGGGACCTTGACCAGGTGTGGGGGGGGACCGGACTGGAGTGGCAGCCCAGAGAGCAGCATCCTGTTGTACCCGGCCCCGAAGTTGCTCCAAAAATCGGGAGCTGTGCCCAGGTGGACGCCAGCGAGGGTGGGCCAGCGAGAAGCGCATCAAGGAAAGCTCTGTCTTTCCACCTTCCGCACGCTGGGATACTGATGCCTCTGTCTGTCCTGCTGAGAGCCACTGCAAGAAATCATAATCCATTACATGTACAGGACACTGAGTATGATTGGTCAGAACCTGACTTCACTGGGATAAGGAAGCTACCTCCCTCAGTGTCCACAGGCCACTGCTCTACAATTCACAGCCAACTAGAGCTTGGTGCCTGGGGCACTTAGAGGGTAAACAACTTGCCCAGGGTTCTCTATATGTCAGAGGCAGTAGGACTAGGTCCTCCTGACTGGAAGGCCAACTGTCTAGCCACTTTATTGCATTGCCAATCTGCTGGGTCCTTTTCAAAGCACTTTCATAATCAGAATTTAATCTTTATGAGAATCTTGTGAAATAGGCTGGGTAAAGATTACTACATTACACAGCTACATGGCACAGTGGGTAACACACTAGACCTAGAGTCAAGAGGACCTGAATTCAAATCCAGCCTCAGACACCAGCTACATAACCCTGGGCAAATCACTTAACCTGTCTGCCTCAGTTTTCTTCTCTGTAAAATGGCATAATAATGGCACCTACCTCCACATGTTGGGTAACCATGATTATAGTCATTACTATTATTATACAAATGAATAAGTTGGTCCTAGAAAAGGCTAAACAACTTGCCCAAGGTGCTACAATTAAGACAGATCCCAGGACTATTGTCTAAATGCGTCCTATGCTCACCACACTTCTAAATATGGAACTTGCCTCTGCCCAGCACACACACACCCTTGGACCTGACTCTGGTCCTATCCTGAAAGATATTTTCCTCCCCTTCCCATGGATACCATCTTGTTCAGGGCCCCCATCTCCTAAGTCTAGCAGAGAGAAAGGAAGAGTCAGGAAAAAGGGTCAGAGAGGGGATCTAACCTGAGGATGGCCGTGACGCCTCACATCCATGAGAGCAAAGGAACAGACATCCCCAACCCCAGCCACGTCTACAGTGAAGTGCCGAAAAAAGTCGATGAACTCCAGGGCACGAGGGCGAAACCAAAAGAGGAGGGCAAGGGGAGTGAGGACTGGAGAGAGGAGCTCCTCTACAAGGGAAACCTAGGAAAATAAAGTGGGGAAAGTGGCTAGGAAAAATGTCCCCACTAGAAGGGATATCTGGGAAGAGAATGGGTTAAGTGCAAAGACACCATTGCAGAGTAGCACACACTGTCCCCAAATTACTCCTCAGCCAGAGGGTCCACTGAGAAGCCTGGGATTCAATGTGTCCTCAGAATTAGGTCCCACAGTTGCTCCCCAGAGAGGCCTTCAACTCCACAACTGCCCTCTTGACCAGGCCCTTGAGGGCTGACCAAGTTCCAAGTCCAGCTGCCTTCACTCACAGCCTTATACTGCAAGAGCTGCGACATCTGGTGGTAAGTGCTGGTTTCCCAACTTGATCCTGGCTCTTCGGGGAGGTAGTGCATATGAGCTAGAGCTGCCTGCAGCAGGGACTTTGGGGAGCGGCCCAAGAGATCATCCTCAGGGATGAAGCACCTGGAGAAAAGAGAAGAGAGGGATGGGGCAAAGGGGGCTGATGGGGAAAAACAGAGTCTGCAAATCAAGAGAGCTGTTTTCTGGCTCTGGCAGTCCTTAACTAGCTGTTGGTCCTTGAGCAAGCACCTCACTTTTCTCTGCCTCACTTCCCTTTTCTATAAAATTAGGGAATTGGTCTACATAGTTTTCGAGGTCCTTGCAGCTCAAAATTCTATGAATCTATGAAAGTTAAGCAATGTGGGATGACAGATAGTGATCTGGCCTTCAAGACAAGAAATGTATGTTCTGGTCTTAGCTCTGTCACTGACTACCTCTGTGGCCATAAGCAAGTAAGTCATTTCCCTTTTCTAGGTCTTAGCTTCCCTACCTTTAAAACAGGGAAGTTGGATCAGATGTTACCCAAAGTCCCTTCCAAGCTCTAAAATTGTATAACTCTTAAAAGCTGAGAGAATGGAATGAATGGATGAACAGGTTTCCTTGGGGTAACTCTCTAAAAAGACGGGGTAAAGAAAACTTCAGCACAGGGACCAAAGTGTCTCCCCAAGGTTGGATGGAACTACCCCATTTGCTGACCTGGCCACAGTCAGTGCCACGCCCAGCCCTGTCATGGCAGTCAGCACATGTTCCACAGCCAGCACATCCTCGTCATACACAGTGAGCACCAACAGGACAGCTAGCAAGGCACCAGCAAAGAAACCAGCATGGCGGGCCAACAGGGCCAACAATGGGGCTGGAGGTGCAGCAGCCTGCAAATAACGGGCAGCAGGGCGGTAGGCTCGCGCCAAACGGGCACGAAGCTCATGGGGCAGTTCATTAAAATGGCGTAGCTGCAGGCGAGCCAGGCGGGACCAGCGTCTCATTCCCAATGCCCCGGGCTCCCGCCGTAGCAGTTCTGCATGGCTAAAGAAGGCATGTAACCCCTGCCAAGCCAGCACCAGTGGACAAAGAGCCAGATTGGCCAGTGCCAGCAGTAGTAAAGTTCGGCGAAGGCGAGTAGCAAGAGTCCGCCGCTGACAGTTCTGCTTGTAAGTACTGGGCAATGCCCAACCCCCACGAAAGAGTGAAATTGGGCCACGGAAAAGGAGTAGATCAAGATTGAGAGCCAGTCCCTGGCTAAGGAAAGCTGCACTGCCTCCCCATGGCAGAGGGCAATGTGCTGGCAGCAGGCCCTTGTTGGCCAAGGCCACCAGGTAGTTGGGGTAGCGCAGGATGCGATGATGAACATCTAACTCAGTCAGAGGACGTGGCAGCACACAGAGGCCACCACCACGTTGCAGGGCCAGGAGACGAGACTGTACCTCAGCCCAGGGCACCTTGCTAAGGTCCTCCTGAGGGAAGAGGGAAAAAGGAGTGAGCCCTAGAGTGAGACCTATCTCCTAAAAGAGATTTTTCCCCTCCTTGATGACCTCTAGACTCACATCCAAATATGGACCACCTCCCCCATTTGGAAGACCTTGGTTTCATCTGCTATTCAACATGTCTAAATTCAAACTAATGTTCTCTCCCCACCACAAACTTCATCATTCTGTCTTCAAACCTGGTCTCACACCATCTTCCTCTCATCACTCAGGTTCACAGCTTCAGTCACCTTGGAATTCTCTTTTTCTATCTTTCTCTAACCTTTATTTCCAATCTGTCATCAAACCTGTTGTTTCTTCCTTCCTTTCCACTCTCTTCTGAACTCTTACAGCTGTATTGTCTACACAATTCCTTTGACTATAAATCATGTCAGGCCTTAGGACATCTTGTACTTTTGTTGGGGTTTTTTGTTTCTTTTTTTTGTCAACTTCTCATGCCTGTTATGTTCTGGCCTCCTAGCTAGACTATGAGCTCTGAGAGCACAATCCAAGTTTTATGTAATGTATCACCACCCATAGTGCCTGGTTCAGCCAAAGGTGGCTTTGTGATTACAGGTCAATAGAAAGAGGAGGTCTCAGAATTAAGAAGGAATAGATTCAAGTGTAGTGTCTAACACATACTGGCTGTGTGACCCTGGGCAGTTCAATTAATCTCTTCATGCCTCAGGCAACTGTTAGACTCTGAATTCCAGAGAAGATAGAGGTCTTTGGGAAAGGAAATGAAGCACTTCCTACACCAATGGATTCAAGAATCTGATCCGCCCCCTAAAAAACCAAAACCTCCAGAGGACCTAGCATAGGGGCTTAAACACAGAAGGTATTTAAGGAACAGTTTACTGATGTACTAAAAAAGAAAAAAGGTCCTTTGAGCATTAATCCAGATGGTCATCATGTGGCCCCTGGACCATTTCAACATCCATCAAAATTGACGTTTTTCCTTCCAGTCTCTTCCCTCAAATCCCATCCAGCAAACAGCCCCAGACTGATCTTCCTAAATCACCAAATCTAGCAAATCACTATCCTATTCTGAAACCTGCAATGATTTCTCATTCCCTGGATAGAAATTCATTCATCAAATAAATATTTATTAAGTACCTACTCTGTGCCCAACCCAGTACTTAGGGCTATGAGAAATAGAAAAAAGCACCCTAAGAGCTGACTGTCTAAGGGAGGAGTGAGTGATAGTTGAGACCTGTGATTGCATCAGCCCAGGGAAGAAACTCCTCCCATTAAGGAAGATGGCTACTCTTCTATAACTTCAAGTCATTGAAAGTTCCCTGGGGACTAGAGAGCTTAAGTGACTTGCCCATGATGACACAGACAGAGTAAACCTTTCCAACTCCAAGACTAGTCTTCTACCCATTAAGCTTCACTACCTCTTAATATCTAATTATTACTGTCTAGTAGGCAGAGTCATTCCAAAGACACCAATAACTATAATACAGGGCAGTACTGACTCCTAATTCTAGAAAAACCATAGGAGAGCCATTCTTCTTCCTGAGCCTCAGATCCCCCACCTGTAGAGTGAGAAGTTGGGTCTAGATGACTTCTATGACTTCTTCCAGCTCTAATATTCTCTGATTCTATGAATCCAGATGTGAATACAATCAGCCCCAGAGGACAGAAATAGGAGAAATAAATGGAAGGTGCAAAAATGGAAAATGAGGCCTCCCTTCTACCTATCCAAATCCTATGCAACCATTACTCCCTTTCTCCAACTATTCCACTCTGCCTACTCAGTTCCTCCCTTTGACAGAGCTCCTGATGTCTGTACCATCTGATTCTGATCATAAGCCATCTTGTATTATCTAGTTGTGTAACACAGATACTAGTCTTGTCATCTCACTTAGATTTTAAATTCTTCAAGGGCAGGCACCATATCTCATCTTTTCAATGTCTCCCACAGAGCCAAGCATACAGCAGAAGTCAAGAAAGATTTGATAGCTTGACAATAATCCCATTATCAGCACAGAAGTCCTAGACCTCCCTGATCCCCATGGAAAACTGTTTATCCCACTCAGCTTCTGCTTTGACCCATTACCTCACTCCTAGTTTGCCTTCTGCTCTCTGTCCTCAACATGTCCTGTTTCCCCAGCACCCTGATCCTTTTCCTGATCCAACTCACTGGGGGAATATGCAGGGCTTCTCTGTAGAATGTTCGGATATCCCAGTAGTTCAGGAGGTTACAGAGGGATCGAAGAAGACGAAACAGCCAAAACCCAGAGGCCAGGAACAAAAGGACCATCAAGAAGGAGCTGGAATGAATCCTGTTTTCGACAGAAAAATTTGTGAACTGCATTAGGGTTTGATTACCAAAAGAGATTAGAGTTGGGGTAAATAGTAGAACGAGTGAGCCCAGAATCAAAGAGAATGGGGTAGGGATGAAAGAAAGAGCAGATTAGACAAATGGGCCGAGAAATAATGGATATAGGAAGGATGGTCTGGCTCTGGAGATGGAGACAGAAGGACAGAGTAGGTGGGATTCCCCTGGGTCCCTTTCCTCTCACCATTCTGACTGTCTCTGTTCAGCCTTACTCGCCTAGCCCTCTGCTCATCCTGGCCTGGGCCTCGGCTGTAGCTGGAACGGAGGATGAGGAGAGGTGGCAGTGCCTCTGATCTCTGGAGAAGTCATTAACTCAATCCCTGAACCATCCAGGCTCCCAAGCCTCACTACCCCTGCCCGTTCTCTGCTTTCACTCACCGTTGTGCACACTGGGCAGCAGGCAGGATAGCATCCGACAGGGTCACCTTGCTGTGAAGGATTCCAGCAGTCTGGTGGGAGCCAGGGGCACCAGGGCGTGTACGGTTAACAGGTCGGTTGGCAAAAAGAACATCATAATCAACGCATCGGAGCAGGAAAGTAGTGAAGGTAACAATGAAAACGAACTGTCTGTGGGTGGAGTAGGATAAGGATGAAGGCAGAACTGGAGGCATCCAAGGATGCTAAGGGTTGGGAACAGAGCCTGAAGGTCAGGCCAGCTCCCAGGTCCCTAGTGATCCCAGGGAAACAACCCCAGCCTGCCAAGACTTCCTAAGGGGTGGAAAATGAGAGAAGAAAAGAAAGTTGGAGATCAAAGAAGAAGGTGGGGGCTACAGAAAAGTTAAGAAGAGGGGCTGCTTTTTGCTGGAAGGGGAAACAATTGGGGATGGAGATGGGAGCTAAATATAAAGGACTTACCCCAACTGGAAGGCATCCTCCAGAAACATACAGGCAAAGCCATTCCGCTGGTGATAATTGTAGAGGTACCAGACTCATCAAGGAATAAGGCTGAGATTTATCAAAGACCTCCCCCAAGCCCCAGAACACATTTAACAAACCCCCCTCCCCTCAAGTGCCCACAACCAGACCACTCATCCCTGAAGTCCAGCCCCTGGAAGTTCTCATTCACCCATTCCTTTCCAAGGAATGTCCTGGTCCGCAGCCCTCAGCCCTCCTCAGCCTATATCTATCTCCCCACTACTACCTCCCCTCAACAGTGGGCACACAAGATATCTTGGTGAAGAAGCTGTCCAAGTTCTGGATGTGATGCCAAGAGCCTGGATGGAGAAGAGGTACAGATGACAATTACTCTCATTTCTTTTTACAAGGTGCTTTCCTCACAGCCACCCTGTGGGGGTAGATATTATTATCCCTATCTGCAGCAGAGGAGACTAACATGACGTGAAATTACTTATTCAGGACACCCAGCTAGTAAGTATGAGATGGAACTCTGAATGCTAAAGTCTAAGCCACCATTCTAGGTGGTCTCCATTCTCCTAGCCTGTTACCTCTAACTTCTTTGTCCCTTGGACTTTCTAAACTTGAAGACTCTCTTCCACTTACGCTCCTCCCTCTCTCAGATGTACCTTCTCCCACCTCATATTAGAACCTATTCAACTTTGCTTCCCCCATCCCCACTTACCCCTGAGTCCCTCCGGCACATGGAGCAGGGGTTCCTGGTCCTCCCCTGGGAGGGGTGAGTCTTGGTTGTTGTCACAGTCCCTATCAGGGTCACAGTCCTCCAGTCGTTCGTAATCCTGTTCTGGGATCAGGGGGCCCATCCGAAGCCCAGGGGAGTTCTGGAGGGACCACTGTGAGGGAAGGGGAGTCACCGAGGCCAGACATGGGGTAGAGTAGGATCTTTGACCAGATGGAGCACAGCAAGGGGTCCCAGAAGACTCCCCATGAGGGGAAGAGGTTTCTGAGGCTGAGAGGTCACTGATGTGGGGCTGAGTTATGCCTGAAGTCCTAGCTGGGCTAAGGGGCCGTGGGATGGAAGCAAGAAATGGGGAAGGGGAGCTTCTTGTGTAGGGAGTTGGAGACATAGAAAAAACAGAGATCCTACCCCTTCCAGTCCCCAGACATCGAGCAGGAGGAAGCAAAGGGGCTAAAAGCGTAGCTCCTGGCCCTCGCTCCCCCCATCTCTCTTGCTGCCCCTTTGTCCCCCCCCATCCCATCCATCTCACCATCAGGCTGCTTCCTCCAACAGAAATACTGCTGTTGTTTTCTGGGGAGCAGAGCTTGTCATTCTCCGGATGACAACAACACAGAGTGACTCAGCCATAAGCAGGCCTCAGGCGTCCTGACTCCCAATCACTTGTCTGACCACTCCTTGTCCCTCCCAAGACTTCAGGGGAAACCTCAAGGTCACATCTCCTAAGCCTCAGTTATTCCTTTTCTCTCCCACTAGCTGGATGATGTTCAGACATACCCCCATCCTCACCTACAACTCTCCCAAAACTCTGCCTCACAGCATTCTACCTTTGCCTCTTCCCATATTTGACTCAGGAGTGTTGAAACAGTTCCTCAGGACTTCCAAGAAGCAAGGTCAAGTGAACTGGAGAGGAAAAGAAACATTCAACTTCCACAGCTTAGAATGTGCATCTCAGATTCCCCTGGGGGTAAGATATGATGGAACTGAGGGCTGTGCTGAGCTGAGATCTCCATGCTGGCCTTTGGCTCACTCAGTCAGGAGAGATGAACCTAGGGGGCCAGTCTATCCAGTCTCATTCCTAAAGACCTGAATCATCAGGAAAGACAGGTGGCACACTGGCATTCAGCCTCCCCTTTTAGACCCATTCCTGAGGTGCTGACTCAGCCACCCAGGTACATGGTTAGGAACTGACAGGAAGCCCAGTGCCCTGGAGAATGGTAGGACAACCACAGGCTCTCAGGTTCCATGTCAGGCAAATGGCTGTCCACTCACACAATCTGGATTTCAATGCAGCAGACCTGGGCCTGGGATAGGACAGAATAATAGAATTTAGAGTTTAAAATGACCTTAAAGACCCTCTGGTCCAAACCTTCCTTTTACAGATAAGGAGACTGTGGCCCAAGGTCACAGAGTGCTAACCCAACATTCTAACCTACGCTTTCTGAGCATGAATCCAGTCGATCTGATGCACCCTTCTGCCCCCCCATCTGTTCAGAATGAAGATGCGAACTTTGGGATTGGGTGCGTTCTATCATTAGACTGGAAGTTACGCGGCAATTCTCAGCGCCTCCTGGACCCACGACATAGGCTTGCTCTGACAGCCTTGCAGAGAAGGTCCAAAGCTCCCATGCTTCACCTACACACGAAAACAACTCATCCACCTCCCCAATATCTCAGGAAAGCCTCCCCCAACTCACCCTGGGAGCTCCCAATTTATCCCAACAAGACCGAGACATTGACGAGGCCCCGCCCCGCCCCGCCCACACCTTGGCTACCAGAAGCGTGCCAATGCCTAAGCCTGAACCCCGGTCATCCCTTCGCCTGACCCCGCCCCATCTTCCGCCTGGCCCCGCCCCATCCTCCGCCTGGCCCCGCCCCCTAGAGGAGTGCAAACTTGGAAACTTTTCCAATCCTCGTCCCGGAGGGGGAAGGGCCCCAACTGAAGGGCAGGTACAGTCGGAGAGATTTTCTCCAATCATAACTCAGAGGGGTAGAGGTCAAGTTCTTTCCACCAATCCTAGCGGAGGCTCGTGAGGCTCGTCGGGAAGGGGGCTGAATCAACATGGCGCCTTCAACGGGACAAGGGTGAAACCGCCACTGCCGGCTGCTTCCATCCTCCCGCTCCAGCATGTTGGTTCACTTATTTCGGGTCGGGACTCGGGGCTGCCCTGTCCGGGGAGCGCTGCTGCTGCCGCTCCGGCCCCGGACGTTTACGGCCGTCAGGTAAAAAGGGGAGTCTCGGCTTGGAGCAGGCCAGTGGCTCGCCGGTTCTGCGAGGGGTCCTCCTGGGAAATGTAGTTTCCGGTCCCGCGCGAGGCTGCTGGGAGACGTAGGCTCCCCCTGCTCTGGATGTAATGTCATCCACGCAGGAAGCGTGCTTAATAATTTATAGAGCCGGATCAGATGCAGTCGGGTCTCCACACCGCCTTTATGGAGCCCAGGACCCGAGGAGGCCTAGGGCAGGGCCGCCCCGGCATAGGTCGCTGTCCGGGAGGAGCCACAGCCCGGGGATGGAGCTGCCACCGTCGCCCGGTGTCAGGGATCTGTCCTGGATCTCTGAGTAATGCTCTCATCGGGTAAAGGGCTGACGAACCAGTGATTCTGACAAATGACAGACTCCCCTGGAAGCAGCACGCCTTGCAGCGTGATGAAAGTTCTCTAGTCTCAAAGGCCTTCCTTCACATGCACTAGCCCCACGAGGGACGTATCGGCAGATGCGGAGGGAGCAGGGCATCCACAAATGTAGCATCCTGGAAAAACTGAGGATGACTAGAGATAGCCGTGGGGTGGCCTTGTTCCAAAAGCCAACTTGATACTGGACCGGTCAAGCATGAGCGCCGGCGAGGCTGGAGTGCCAGAAAGTAATCCTGCTCTCCTTGGCCCAGGTCTGGGCCTCCAGACCCGCTAATGAGGGATAGGAGAGACGCTGGAGAAGCTGGAGTGAATTATTCATGGGATCGAAAACTGACTTGGGGAGGAACGAGCAAAAGAGTCGGGATTATTATTATTCAACTAGGAACAGGAAAGTCAGAGAAGGCTGGGTAGCAGTATGCCAGGCTACCTGAGTTATTCATTAGTGCAGAGTGTCAATTTGCTCATCAACTCTGTCAAAAGTAGAATGGAAATAGTTGAACTTTACCATTAGCAAGAGATTTAGGTTACAGAAGGAGCTCTAATGACAAGGTGCAGTATAAGGACTAAAAGCAGCCCAAGGGGTGTACAGAGTGAGGTAGAATCATCTTTCCTGTGTTAGAAAATAGGGACGGACTCTATCCATCTGCACTAGAGATGAGTCTGCCTGTAGACTGGCAAGGAAGACATGAGTCCAGCGTCCCTAGGTTTCTGTGAAAGAGAAACTCAGGCTATGAAGGCTATGTCTGTGACAATACACAGTTTTCCCCTGCTCAGTGATGAGAACACCTCACATGTGATACTGTTTTATGCTTTTTCAAGGTACTTTTCATATCCATTATCTCATTTGAACCTCCCAAAGCACATGTGAAATGGTTGGGCCAGTATTATTATTCTTTTTATCCCTGTTTTACAAATAAGAAAATGGAGGTAGAAAGGTCAGTGGCTTGTCTAGGATCACACATTAAGTGTAGTAACAAAGCTGGAGCAAGAAGCCAAGTCTTGTGAGTCCTTATTCCAGTGCCCTTTCCCAATACCATGCAACTTTCTCAATTCAGATTTTTTTTCTTTTCCTTCTTCCACAAAATAGAAAGGAAATGTGTCTTTTCCTTTTCCTCTGTGCCCTCTCCTTTCATTGCCCACAGGGAATGGGAGGAAAGGCATAGGAGAGTGCGAAAAATGTTGGACAACAAGTTAGGTTCTGCCTCTTAACTTTGGCTGTGTTACTTTAAGCAACTCAATCAACCTCCCTGGGCCTCATTTAAGATGCTAGGGTTGGACTGTGTGACCCAGGCAGCTTTGAGCTCTCAGGTCTTGGTTCTGAAATTGTGAGGGGCCCAAAGACTGAAGATATAAGGGAGCATAGTTATGCATGTGCTCAATCAGAGCAGTGGATTGGGAGAGAGAACATAAGAGAACATTATTGACTCTCTTGCGGTTCTTGAATTGTATTTGTGTATGTGTGTATGTGTCTGTGTCTGTGTGTCTATTTTCTTATCAGAGTTATCTCCCATGCTCCTTGATGGAAGAGAACATATCTTCTCTTTCTTTCCTTTCATCCTTCACAAAAGTGCCAGCTAGCACTGGTGCCAGGCACAGGGCTGGAGACACAGCAGGGACTAAATATGTACTCCTACTAAGTTGATTGATTTCAGATCACTCTCTCCCCATAGGCATTTGGATGGCGGCACTGGCTCCTACATTCTTCGGACCCTGGCCCGACTCCGGTTGTCCTTACCCAGATGCCCCCCAGCTACCCGCCAAGGATCTTTCCTCTGGGTTGGGGGGCTACTCTTGGGTCCTATGATATTGAGCAAGGGCTGCCGCCTCTACATTGTGGGGCGGTGTGAAGTGGAGGAGCTGCCCCTTGTAGAATCCAGGCTCCCATCAGAGGAACCCAGCTTCAATTGGGCCCTCTTCTGGCGCTTTCTGCGGCCCCACCTGCTGGCCTTGGGGACAGCCATTGTGGTGAGGTCTCTCTCTCCCCAACCTCCACATTTTTCCATCTTCACCAGAGACAGGGACAGGGTCATAGGAAGATGTGAATGGGGGGTGACCCAGAGAGAAGATTACATAAGTCCATAACATCCCACCACTGTTACTACATAAGAGACCCAGGGAGAATGGTAGGAATGAGCCCATTTTGAGGGAATAGAAGGTGAAGAGATAGAGTAGGAAGGGAGGCTGGACTTCAGTCTTAGATGAAAGAGTGCTAGCAATATTATTGAGTCTTTGAAGAAGATAGCCCAGTATGTGTGAGTCCCCCAGAAATAGTGGGAGCAAGAGCTCTTCATGAAGCAGGAGGGAGGAAAAGGAAACCAAGAATGTACCTAGCAGGGCCACAGGAGCAGCATAGGAAGCAAAGACTCTCCTTTACTAAAGTGTCTCTTTCTTTTCCGCCACTCCAACCCCAGCTAGCACTGGGGTCAGCCATGGTGAACGTGCATATCCCCCTGCTCCTGGGCCAGCTTGTGGAGATTGTGGGGAAATACACCCAGGATCATTTTGGGAACTTCATGAGCGAGTCCCGAGGCCTTGGTTTTCATCTGCTCATGCTCTACACTCTCCAGGTATCATGATAGGGAGTTGGGGTGGGGAGAGTTTGAGGGACACTTCATAACTGCCTTCAATAGGAATTCAGGCTCTGGTTTTTTCTGGGGTTAGGACCAGAGAAGGATCTAGTGCTGTGCTTAGACACCAACAAGTTTGGGAAGCCTCAGTGGATCTTTTTTATCCTTCTCCTTAGGGGCTGCTCACCTTTGGGTACCTGGTACTGTTGTCGAGACTTGGGGAACGCATAGCCAAAGATATTCGGCAAGAACTGTTTGGCTGCCTGCTTCGGTAATGCTGGGTGGGAGGAGGAGTGACCGTGGGCTTGAGTGGAAGAGTAGACCTGGGGAAAGAGGAGGTCTGCTTCCCTCAACACACCCAGAGGGAGGAAAGGGAGTATGCTCTGGAAGAGAATCAAGGGCAGTTAGTGAGCGTAGGGATGTCAGAAAATCAGTGCTATGATTCTGATACTCCTGTATTTACTTTATAGTAAATAGACCTCCAGAGATCCCTGTCAAATGCCCCCAGGCTCTGAGGCTCACATTTGTGGCCCAAGGGGGCAGTTCTCCTGTAAACAGGAGAAGTATCATGAGCTGGAAAGAGGAATATACTAGGATCCAGGAAACCTAGGTTTTAATTCTGACTCTGACATGTATTGGTGATACAATCTTAATTAAATCTCTTAACCTTTCCCTTTGCTTCAGTTGCCTCATGTCTAAAATGAAAACCTTCCCTCTCTGAGATCGAGAGACCAAACTAGGAGACCTCTCGAAGTCCCATCCTGCCCTATTCCCTTTCTGACCCTGGCCTTGTCTCCCTGGTACTGGTGTCCCCCATCAGTCCCCTAATAGGGAGCCTGGGTGTCTATGGCTGTCCCCAACTGATCATAGAACCCAGGCCTACCAGGGTGCTTTGTACTGGGACATTCGTGTGGGATGTTATCCTCTAGGTGACCCCTAGGTGACACCCTCCTTCCTCCAGACAGGACATCGCCTTCTTTGACACCAAAAAGACAGGGCATCTGGTGACCCGCTTAACAGCTGATGTGCAAGAATTCAAGTCGTCCTTCAAACTTATCATCTCTCAGGTCAGGGGGCTCCTGATTTCCCTTTTTGAGGGAGACTCTAGACAGAGCCAGGGATGAGCCTAAGGCCAGACCTGGTAAAAAGAGGGGTCAACTGGGGCAGGGCAAAGGAAGGGGGAAAGTTTTCGGGGAAGAAGAGAGGCCAGAAAGAGAGACTGAGTGATATGGGCACTTTGCTCCTCAATGCTTCTGAAATCCCACCCTCAGGAAACCTACCCTGATGGAGGTTTGAGCAGATGGTGAAGCAGGTGAGGGGCAATGGCTTCCCTGGTCTCTGCTTATCTGCACCGAGGACTTCTCAAGCTGATTCTCCTTGCCTTCTCCATTATACAAATCTGGCATGTCAATGCTCCTCATATCCCTGTTGGGCTTAGACTATGACCTCCTCAAGGGCAGCTACCAGCTACTCTGTATCCTCACATAGTGACCTTCACCTAGTAGAGAGACACATGGAAATATGTGCTGTGAATCAAGTAGGATGTTGGCCTGACTGAGCCCCTATTCATAGATTGTACACTTTGAATTATTTTCCCATTTATAGGGCTAGATTTGCACCAGTTTATCCATGTTCTTTTGTATCCATCAACAAGTTTTTCTGCCGAGTGGCAGATGTTTGCAGGAAGCCAGTAGAGAGTTTAGAGGTGTAGCTTGTGGCTATAGATGGCTAACTGGTCATCCCAGGAAATTGACCCTGTGACCTTGGCCTCAGTAGCAGTGTTCTTTCTAAAGGGCTCAGCTCACCAGATTTTAGTTGTTTCCTCTCCTTTCTTTCCTTCCAGGGCCTCCGCAGCTGTACCCAGATGACAGGCTGCCTGGTGTCCCTGACTGTGCTGTCCCCACGCCTCACAGTAATGTTGTTAATGGTCACGCCTGCACTGGTGGGGGCCGGCACTCTGCTGGGCTCCCTCCTCCGTAAGCTCTCTCGAAAAGCCCAGGAACAGGTACCAGTTCTCCCTTCACCCAAACTCCCATTCCTCCCCATGCTTTACCTTTGACCATTCTTCCCACAACCCCCTGCCCGCTAACCCAGTTTGGGATGTTGGACACACCCCCATTTCCTAATTCCGGGGCTCCCTACAGATCTCTAAGGCAACAGGTGTAGCAGATGAGGCCCTGGGGAATGTGCGGACTGTGAGAGCCTTTGCCATGGAGCCACAGGAAGAAGCGTGAGTCCTGAAGAGGCGAGGGGACAGGGTGGGTGTGGAGGGCCTCCCTGCTGGGGGGTAGAGTATAGGCACAATCCCCTCTCCCCAGTTCTGTATCCTGGCTTTTTCTCAATGCCTGGCATTTGGCCTCCATCCCAGGCATTATGAAACAGAGCTGGAGGAGTCATGCCGGCTGGCAGAAAAATTGGGCAAAGGCATCGCCGTCTTCCAGGGCCTCTCCAACATTGCACTCAACTGTGAGTGACACTGATAAGGATGGAAGGGGCATGGGGGTGGTCCAGGAACTGTCAGAAGCCCCACTGAGTTGATGCAGGGAGACCACAAGAGGGGATCTATTTACTCACAGAATCAAAGAATATCAGACATTCTTTATTCAACAAATAAGGGAACCAAGGCCCAGCCAAGAAGGGTGATTTGCCCAAGATGAATGGCAGAGCCCAGAGCTCCCGCTTCTTGTCTGTGACCTCTCCCCCAACATTCCCCATGCAGGCATGGTCCTGGGCACGCTGTTCATAGGGGGCTCCCTGGTGGCAGGACAAGAGCTGTCAGGCGGGGACCTCATGTCTTTCCTGGTGGCCTCACAGACTGTGCAGAGGTGAGTTAGGGTCAACTAGGGGACTGGCAATGCCCCACCAATCCCACCCAAGCCAAACTTTGCCTTGTGAAAATGGATGCAGTCTCCTTTGTTTCACACACATTCATTGCATGCGGTTTGCCTTTTAGACCCAGCTGAATCTTCTCGTTGTTGCTTATGGTGTTAGGCCAGCTGGACAGCCTGAAGAAGGGCTCACACACAGCTCTCATCCAGGCAGAATCCTAAAACTTGAGGCCCTGTAATCTAGCCTTGCCTCAACAACCTCTGTCTAAATACCCCCAGGGCTGAAAAGATCAGTGCATTCTAGACGACCCTATTTCATCATTGGACAGTCCTGGTCATTAGAAAGTTCTTCCTTACAATCAATCCCAAGATGAATTCCTTTTGATGTCTACCCAATGATCCCACAGCTTTGCCCCTGGAATATCACAGATCAAGATCATTCTGTTTTCTACTGTAGAAAAATATACTCAACCATATAAAGCCATGAGTCATATCTCCCTCAGGTTGTCTTTTCTCCAAGAAACATAATCAGTTCCCTTGTCTTTTGTATGACATGGTTTCTAGACCTGTTCTGGTGTAGACAAACTCTCTAGACACTCCACTTTGTCAGCATCTCACTTAAAATGGCACCTGTCAAAAACTGATGCATTCCGAAGACTTGTTTTCTCCCCTGAGAAACATCTCCCCAAATCAACCTGTATGTATTTCCCCCATTCACAACAACCCCATCCCATATCTCCACTCCTTCACACACAGACATACCCACTCCCTACCCCCTACACTCATCCCTTTTCTTTCTTTTCCTCATACTTTGGGCTTGGAATAGTTACAAAGGCTCAGAATAGTGACGAAGCATTAGATGGATGAATGCAGTAAACTGACATGTTTCCAGAGCTGGCCTCTGTTCTCTCCAGTGCTCCAGAAACTAGTGATTTCTGGAATTTTCTCTCAGTTTCTTCCCACCCGCTCTGTTGCCGATCTTTACGGGGCTGTACTTGGATGCCTTGGACAGAACTATAGTGTAACTTTTTAGTCAGGCTCCCCTGGCAGCCCTCATTTAAATGCTCAAGCCTGGTCAAAAGGGTGTCCCAGGAAACAGAGGCATAGAGAGCACCTGAGAGTTTGGTGGTAGAGGAAGGACACCATCTTCGACCACATACATGACCCATGGATCCCATCCTGAGCAGACTGTTACAGAGGAATGGAACAGAGCCAGGATGGGACCATAGAAGGAGTGATAGAGCCCCAATAAAGGGAAAGCAGAACTGGGGTCTTGGCTGGAGGAGAGAGAATAAGGGGTTTTTTCTAATTCCACCTTCTAACAATGTTCTGAGGCTTTGTATCTGGGCTGTGTTGAATGAATGAGGCTACAGGACAGGTAGCTGGAAGCTTGCTCCCCCTGCTGGGCAGCTGTGGGAAATTTCCTTGCCCACCTCTACCATATTTAGAGAAGCAAGGTCATTCACTTGAGATGCTTAGGAGACCTGAGTCCCAGACCTTTGCCAGGTCCCTAATAGCTTACCAGTTTAGTCTGGAGGACAATCTTTTTCTTCCTAATCTTCCCCCCGCCTAACCCCAAGTACTCATTTATTCAAGTAGCTGTTCTTTTCCCCTGGTCGCCTGAAATACGGGCAAATTGTGTACCTATCTCCCTCCCTGAACCATTTTTCAGCTTTTCCCTCCCGTGGGGGAATCACCTGTCTGGCTGCCACTCTCCATGAATGGTGACACATATTCCAGCCCAGAGTGACTACTAATTTATGACTAATTGTTTGCCACCTCTCACCCACTTGGCTCAGTCAGTCTCTTACTCCAGCTCCTCAACACTTCCACCCAGCTACTGGATCAGTTTCACCACTTCCTCCCCATTTCCCCCTTTCTCCCAGTTTACAGCGTCCAGCCTACAGAGATAGCCTCTGTGCCTTAACTTGTCAGTGCTCGTGGTGTATGGAAAGACACCTGGTTTAGTAGACAAGTCACAGATCAAAGTATAATCATAGAGTCTACAAACTATCCTCCTCCCTAGTGCTTTTTTACAATTATTTTTGACCCCTCCTCTCTGCAATCCAGATGACAGATGAACTTGTCTGATCAGTGTTTACCCTCTTGCTGTGTGCCTTGGTTCTTAAGGAGACAGCACTGGGCCTAGAGGCAGGAGGACCTGACTTCAAATGCCACCTCAGATACCTGTTAGCTGTGAGACCCTTGGCAAGTCACTTGACTTCAGTTTGCCTCAGTTTCCTCACCTGTAAAATGAGGATAACAATAGCACCTACTTCCTAGGGTGGTTGTAAGGATCAGATGAGATAATAATTGTAAAGCATTTAGCACAGTGCGTGGCACATAGTAAGTGCTACATAAATGCTAGTTATTGCTGTTGTTATGATTTATATCCATGCCTCCTTTTTAGCCATTCTCTGTTTCTCTTCCTGTCCCTGCAGATCCATGGCCAACCTCTCCGTTCTGTTTGGTCAGGTGAGTTGAAGTGGGGTCATGGAGGTCTTCAAGTGTGAGGTTATCATTGGATGCTGGATAGCTTGGATTGTTTCCGTAAAGCCCTGGTATTGGGGAGGGGGGCTGGCAAAGGGAAAAGTAAGGAAGACTCATATTAGCAAAAGTAACCTGGGCTAGACACCTCCACTCTCCCACCCCAAGCTTTAGTATAACAGAGGTGATATGGGTTCTTTGCTTCTTTTTTGTCCCCAGACTTCCCTTCCCAAGCCTGCTCCTGCACATTCTCTTCCATGAAATCTCAGGGCTCCTTTCCACCATCAGTGGTACAAGTCCTGGGCTTGCACCAAGACCTATCTTTTGTGTTCCTTCCCCCTAGCTATACTTAACCCCATAGGTCTCACTGCAGGAATCTTCCCTATGACTTCCAGGTGTAATACAAATTATGGGTTCTGAGTTTGGTGCCCCCTAACTACCTGTTTTCTGCCCAGCCCCCACTTCCTAATCTCTTCCTATAGGTGGTTCGAGGGCTTAGCGCTGGGGCCCGGGTCTTTGAGTATATGTCTCTGACCCCAAACATTCCACTTGTTGGGGGCTGCCACATTCCACAGACTGAGCTCCAAGGCGCTGTCTCTTTTCAGAATGTCTCCTTCAGGTCAGCATCTGGGCCAGTTGTGGCCAGGGATAGGGTGATGGTCAGTGGGTGAGGCCCTTTGCATGTGAACTTCTCTTAGGAGGGACCCCCTTGATTGGGGAGTGAGGGGTTCTGTTCTTCACCATGGTTTTTTTGTAGGAGAGATTATTTTCTGCATCCCTTTAAGCCCCTTGAAAAGAAAAAGGTACTTGAAGAAGAGGTAAATCTTGTTTCCATTACCTGGCCTCTGCTCCCTAAAACTGCTAGGGGTTGTCAAGACAGCCCCTGCCTGTCTTACACCTTCCTTCCCACCCCCACCCCCATGCCATTATTCTAGCTATCCCTGCCGGCCAGGTTTCACAGTGCTCAAGAACTTCAGCCTGACATTGCCTCCTGGAAAGATAGTGGCCCTGGTGGGACAGTCTGGAGGAGGTAAGTAGATCCTTACCCAGAACCATCCTGAAACTTCTCTAAGGAGGATGGAATGCCTTGTCCCATCTCCTAGTCCTCTTGAGATACTGGGCCCTAGCTCCCCATCTAGGACTACCTCTTCTTCTATATCCATGTCTTTCAAGAAGGGTCTCCTAAAGTCCTGATCTCTTTCCCTGATACCTGTCTCCCCCAGGAAAGTCTACAGTGGCTTCCCTGCTCGAACGTTTCTACGACCCCACTGAAGGAACAGTGTGCTTGGATGGGCAGGACCTTCGAAGCCTAGACCCCTCTTGGCTCCGGGGTCAAGTCATTGGCTTCATAAGCCAGGTGAAAGAGAGGATAAACCAGTAGGGCTGGGAATAAGGAACCTGGGAGGACAGAAGCAAGTAGTCATCAGGTGTGACTGGCCACTTCCAAAAGTGTGAAGTCTTGGCTCAAGTAACCTCTTCCTTCTGCAACCTTTCTCCCCTGTGTCATGCTCTTCCCCCCTCCCCCCCCCCCCCCCATCCCTTAGGGCAGGTGATGTTCTCTGGTTTTCCCTGTTACCAAAATGTTGTCAGGAAAATCTCAAGTTCAGTCATTTACACACTAAAGTGAATGAAAACCCCTGTGTTCTCCCTCTGAAGGCTAGAGGTATGTTCGGTCTTCTCTCTTCTTGTGGAATCAAAGGTTCTATCCCATGCAGGCTGTGGAGAGGATAGGAAGACTTTCTGGGCCCCTGGAAATTATACCACAGAACATCCCATTCTGGGCAGGAGGTTTGGGGAAATCTTGTGTCCTTATTGCCGTGCATTGTACTTCACTCTAGTCCTGCCTCTGACATAGACTGCTGTGTGATAGGGCAAATCATGTCACTTCTCAGTGCTCTAAACCATTGGTGTCAGACTCAAATAGAAACTGGGTCTACTAAAGCATATATATGAATCTCTGCAGGCCACCACGTTAATATTATGTATGTTTTATTGGATTCTTATTTATTTTGTTGACTGTTTCCCAATTGCATTTTCATCTGGTTTGGGCAATAACACTTGGGGGGAGGGAGGTGTGCGTGTGGGGGCACCAGGTGTTTAACACCATCTTCCAGGCAATTTTCTAAGGTGACAAGTTGCAGAGCAGGTGCTGACCTGCATTGATACAGGGAGTTTATGCACCTGGGAGTCACCTATATTAGTAAAATCACTGTTCCAGGCTCTTTCCCTATATTTACTATTAACTCATCACTCAAGACCTTAGCCATGGTCCCAATGGCGCCCTCCTCCTCATGTCCACAGGGCACTGGTTTGGGTTTAAGGTGCTAGAATCAAGACATGGATTGCTCTCATGCTAGTATCTTGTTCTTGAGTCAATGATGAGGAGCTGCCTGCCACCCCATGAATAAGAGGCCACAGAGTCCAGTACATGATCTGCACCCTGGGTTAGTGGGAGGCAGGCTCTTGAAGTTTGTGAGGCTGGGTGGCCCCACTCAGTCCCAATTCCCATACTTCATTGTGGTGCCTCTCAGAGTCCCAGCCTCCTCCCTTGGAGGAGGCCATCCCTCTACCCTACCATTTTCCAAACACCTTCATTTTCCACCTCCAGACCTTTACAACACTGACTAATGCTAACCATCCTCTTTCTCCCTCACATTGCTATCTCAGGATTTTCTCTGCCCCCTCTTAGCTAAAGTATGTTCCCCTTGAGACCATGACAATCCCAACAATTCTGGGGAAACCATTGGGTAGAGAGGAGCTAGAGGGGCAGGGATGGGGAAACCTGGAGGAGGGAGGGGTAGAGGTGGACTCCTCATTGATCCTTCATTGTCCCTTAGGAGCCTGTCCTTTTTGGCACAACCATCATGGAGAACATCCGCCTAGGGAAGCTAGATGCCTCTGATGAAGAAGTCTATGCAGCTGCCCAGGAGGCTAATGCCCATAATTTCATTTGCAGTTTCCCCGAGGGCTATAACACCATTGTGGGTAAGTGGGATCTTACCCTCCACTTCCCTGCCACCCACCCCCCCATGCTTGGGCACAGCAGCCTTCCTGTCTCAGGGTTACAATGCCTCATTAGCTAACACCATGAAAAAGGCTCCAAAACCATATTAAGAGATCTAAAGGACCCAGGGAAGAGGTCAGTATTTGAAGAGGAAAACCATAATTCCAACACACTGACAGCAACTGATCTGTGAGTAGCTTTAACAAAAAATTATTTAGTAGGCCAAGTGAATCCCAAGCTATACAGGGCTGTCACTGAGAAAGCCAGACCACAGGACTACATTAAAAAAAAAAAAAAGGCAAACTTTGTAAAAGCTGAGTGGTCAAATCCAATCAGGAGTTCTTTGACCAGGTCTGGGTTCTTTGACTTCAAAGGAATGTCTGGGAACTGTTCAAAGAAGGTTCAAAGGACTGTGCAAAGGTATGTCAGATTAGAACTAAAAAAAAAACCAGTGGTTCAAAGGAGTGAGGTAACTGAGGCTGAAGTCAGAAAGACTGAGGGATTAAAAGTTTGGGAACACATCGGGAATCATCAGATGATTTTAAATAGGACTTTCATCCCACCTGAAGGCAAAAGAGCTGAAACAGCATTGGGAAGGGATTGAGATGGGACTTTTGGAAAGGGTGTCCTGGTAGAGGAAGAGCAACAGGGGGCTGACCCGGGGATGGTGGAGGACTTGAGGTGTCTCCCTCCACAGACATCTCTTTTGGTCTGTTTGCCTAGAGGGGAGGGGCAACCTTGCTTACCAATGGAGCAAATAGAAATTTTGGGATTCCTCCTGCCAGTCTAATGTCCCAAGAACTTTGCCATCCCATATCAGCTCCTGTTTTTTCCTCAATTCTGAAGTTCTCCCACCACACATCCTGCAACATAATAAGCAGGCACTCATATGTTTATGGAATGAAATTGCTGTCCATAATTCTACTCAGCACAAAAGTTGGATTTTAAAAGTTGGGTCAATTTATTGCCAGAAGGATCCTGGGGAGAGAAGATCAGTTATAATGGTCACATAGTCATCCAGGCTAACATCCACATTTATCCATTTGCTGAATCTTGTCCTTTGGAAGCTCTGAGGGTGTTGTCTGTGCCCCAAATGTTCTGCCAGGAATAGTGGGATGGGAGGACCCTTGTTCTGAGACACAAACAGAAGAGGCTCCCAGCGATGTGGTGGGATGCTCCTCAGGGGGCATAGATCCGGCTCCCTTCATCCCATTTTCTGCAGCAGCACAATAGAAGTGTCATCATCTGTACCCCAAAGGTTGGGGGTGTTCACACAGTGTCTCAAGTCAGTACATCCTGGCCCATGCTTAATGTGAAGATTTCTTTGTGCTTGTCTGCTGAGCTCAAGTTTATTTCTTTGAATTTTGCCTCAGGATGTTCCAGTTCATCTTAGACACCTGGTATTTCACAGGAGGGTTGTCAGCACTGCAGCAGGTTTACACAGTGGGGAGGACACCCTGTAGGCAGACGGAGGTTTGAACGTCTCTGCTGAAGCTTGCCACCTGGGTGACTGTCAGAAAGTCAGCCACTAGGCCCAGTGCCTACAGTATTAGGATTGTCACAAGACTCAAATGAGCAGATCTTTGTAAGGTACTTTACAAACTTAACCTGCTCCATAAATGCCACCTGATTTGGAGCCAGAAGGGTCCCATTCTCACCTCACACACCCTGGCTGTGTGACCCTGGGCAAATTCCTTGTCTTGTCAGTTCTCTAGTCATCTCTAAGGAGATGTTAAAGAAAAGGTGCTGACCTGCACGGGCAGAACCAGTTCCTCCTCAGTGGGGTTCCTTATGCCAATGAAATCGCAGGTCTGTTTCTTGTGCCTAGCTCTACTATTATTTTTGGATCTTTAAAAAATATTTTTATTGATCACTTTTGTTTTTATATTAGAACCATTTCTGGATACTTTTCCCAATGTAACACACACGCACACTCTCTCTCTCTCTCTCTCTCTCTCTCTCTCTCTCTTTCTCTCTTTCTCTCTGTGTGCTCTCTCTCCCTTGTAACAAAGATCAGATAAAACCAACCAGCACCCCAGTGTCCAGGCCTGACGTAGAGAAAAACAAGTGCCAGGAGGAGTGAGATACGATTCCTCTTGTTCTTCCTGGCTAATATTGGTCATTAAAAGTCCTCACCTTTCAGCTGCACTGTGGAATACTTTTCATTTATGTTATCGCAGTCATTGTTTACATTGTCTTTTTGGTTCACTCGCTGTTTCTGCATCATTTCATACAGGCCTTTCTATGTTTCTCTGAATTCCTCATATTTCTCTTTTCTCACTGCTTAATAACATTCTCTTCAATTCAGATATTGTAATTTGTTACTGGAAACCTTTACTACCAAAAAAAAATGCTCCTACAGGATATTTTGGTGCTTACAGGACCTTTTGTTCTGTCATTGACCTTCTTGAAGCACATGACTAGTAATGGCACATCAGGTTCAATATCTTCTTGTAGCCGTTGTAACACTGTTCTTGCCATCAGCACTAGCATGTCCGTGTGCATGCATACATGTATGTCTATATACATGCCTCTTTGTATTATGTGACATTATAGAGGAGATTACACAAGTTTTTTAGTTATGTCTTTGAAGACCAGTGAGAGGGCAAAACATTTCAAAACTAAATCAAAACTGAAACACAAGCTGTACTGGGACCAGAAAAGTTCTCTGGAATTAGACCATCCGAAGGCTTACACCACAACACCACAGTACTCAAGCTTGGGAAGGAAGACAGTTTCTGCTCTCAGAGCGAACAGAGGCATCCTGGAGAGATGATGGTACCCTCTTAAGTGCTTCCTTTGGTCAGGGGTACAGTCAGAAGCAACACCTGTTGAGGTTTTGAACCTTTCTTCTCTCTGTGCTCCCTCTCCCCCTCGTATCTCACAGGTGAGCGAGGCGCAACCCTGTCAGGAGGCCAGAAGCAGCGTTTAGCCATTGCCCGGGCTCTCATCAAACAGCCCAAAGTGCTGATCCTGGATGAGGCCACAAGTGCACTGGATGGGGAGTCCGAACGGGTCGTGCAGGAGGCCCTGGACCGTGCCAGTACTGGCCGCACAGTGCTGGTCATTGCCCACCGCCTCAGCACAGTACGGGCTGCCCATCAGATTGTCGTGATGGCCCAAGGCTGCATCAAGGAGGTGAGCTCGAGGGAAGGCTCAAGCGTAGCCTCAGCCACCAAAGATTGAGAGTTGGAGCTCTTCCTCCTGTAGCTGGCAATGGGGAGAGGAGGGAGAAATATCAGATACCAGCATGATGTAGATCTAGGCCTTAAGGTTGGCATTATGGCATGAGACAGTGGGAGGAGCATTCCAATGGGAGTTGAGGGCCCAGGTCTCTAGTCTTAGCTCCATTCCTGACTAGCTGAAGCACTTTTTTCTTTATTAATTTATTTATTTTTAGTTTTCAACATTTACTTCCGTAAGTTTTAAATTTTTCCCCCTCCCTCCCCAAGATGGCCTGCAATCTGATGTAGGCTTTACATATACATTCCTATTAAGCATTTTCACATTAGTCATGTTGCAGAAGAGAATTATAATGAAATGGGAGAAACCATGAGAAAGAAAAAGCAAAACAAAAACAGAAAGTAGTTTGCCTGAAGCACCTTTTATAAGTCACTAAATCTCCCTGGTCTTTAAACAAAGATTGTAAGAGCCAGTATATCCCACAGGGTGGCTATAAGACTGATGAGATATTAGATGAGGAGGAAGTTTTTAATATCTATAAGTGCAAGATGTTGAGGCAGGCAAATGAGAATGGGGCACTGGATATCTATCCATAGGGGCAGAGGTCATAGGATCTAGAGCTGGCAAGAGATTTCTGCTCCCCAAATTTTACAAATGAGGAAACTGAGGTCTAGAGATAGGAAGTAATTTATCTTAGGGCTAGCAACCTTGGACCTCTGACCCCAAATCCATCATGCTTTCACTTTCTCCACACCTCAATCACCAGGTCTAGGAAAGCTGAGATACCAAGACTACCTGGAGTCCAGCAGTATTAAATCAGGACACAAGATCAAAGCCTCAGGGCCAGGAATGGAATAGTGACTATTCATCCCCAGCCAGAGGCTGACCAAAGGCTTCTAACAGCAGGCCCTGAGACCATCCCTTCCCCTTCCTACCATTGAGATAAACAGAATTTAAAGGATTTTGAAAGAATTTCCGCTTTGGGTCAAAGCTTCATGGTACCTGGAGCTGTGAAGGCTCCTCTGGTGCCTTGGGATCTAAGGGGCTTTGAGGAAGAGAGTGCTGTGTACTCAGGTCCTGGATAGATTTTGGCATCACCCCTGGGTTTTTTGTTAGAATTGGAGCTTTGCAGGATTGTTATATCAGTGTTTCCTTCAGGTGATCCTTTTGTTTTGCCTTCCCAACCACCTCCAAGTGGAGAGCCCATTGCCTTTGAAGGTGATGAGGCTAAGAACTGCTAAGAACTATGTCCTTTCTGGGTTCTAGTCTCCTTCCCCAGAGCCCCAGAACAGAGTGACCTATTGTGTACACCTCTGTATTCCTGTTTCTTTCAGGTTGGAACTCACGTGGAACTCATGAGGAAAGGAGGGCTGTATGCAGAGCTCATCAGGAGTCAGGCCATATTGTCTCCAGTAACACCTTTCTCAGGATCAGACCCTTCATCTCAGTACTCTGAGAGTCACAGAAGAGGCTACAATATCCGCCGCCCCAAGCCCTGAAAATTGGCCTTGTGGGGTCCAGTCAGCCCAGGGGCCTGAACACCCCCAAGGTCCCAGAGCTCCGAGCAGAGTTCAGAGTGGTGACTAAGCCCCAGGAAGGGCTGATAGGAAAAGGGGACTGTCAGCGGGGCAGAGGGAGTACAGGATGCTCTGTTACAGCTGTACTCAAAATAAACCCTGGGCTGAAGCCAGCTGGAGGAATGGAAAGGAGCTAGGGCCCAGCTTCCTTCTTTTCAGCCAGGCATCCTCCCTTTTCCTCTTCAAAGCCATAGGAGCATTATTGGGATGAGATGAGGACACTGTGGCCCCCATTATCCTGCCCCTTCTTCCCCACCTTTCTTCTTACTACCTTCTTTCCTCCCTGTTCTCCTGCCTATGTCCTTCTGTTCCCCTCTTCTCTATCCCAGCTACTCTGGTAAGTTTATTGCTGGTCTTCTAAACTTGTATCCATGCCTCACATCCTGTGGAATTTCTGGAAATAGTAGGAATGTATTGAATTAGGTTAGCTCCCCCTCCTCCCGTCTTTATCTCCAGGACCTATCTTGAGGGGCCCATGTTGGAGAAGGGGGTTCTAGCCCTATAATTTTCCTCTATTCACTCATCCCCTCCACTCAGAAAACTTGATGGGTTGGAGGACAGACCTGTACCAGCTCAGGTCTTCTTCCATTGTCCCATCCTGATCCCCCTAGAGACTATCCCTGAAGAGTCTTGAGAAAGCCCCAGAAGGTCAGCACACATTCTAGCTATTTAAAACCAGTGTGGGGGGCATGTGGTGGCGCTATAGTGCACAGAGCACTGGCCCTGAAGTCAGGAGACTCAAGTTCAAATGTGACCCTGGGCAAGTCACTTAATCCCAGTTGCCTCAAAAAAAAAACAACAAACCACACCAATAGCATAGGCTTTCCTTCCTTGAAACTACCCCACCTCCCATATTCATTTCACCCTTTAGCCTGTGCCCTATTTTATTGGCCAGTGTCATCTGTAGCTAGCACTTGGCATCCAGAGTCAGCTTGAGGATCTCTTCACTCCAAGCAGAAGCCTTTATCTTCCCCCCACCAAGGATGCCATTCATCAGCAGTTATTCAATACTTAATACCAGAAACTGTCCTGATAACTCCAGGCCTTTATAAAAGAATGAGAGTTGCTACCATCAAGGAACTTATAGCAAGATGGGAGACAGGAGAATAAGTAGCAATGCAAGGTTCTGCATGATCAGTCTTGAATGGGTGCCATAGGGATTCAGAAGAGAGAGAGAGGCTGTTCTGGGCCTGGAGTGCAATAAAGAGGCAGAGCACTGCTGGCCTAGGGAAATAGTGTGGAACCATTAACAAAGTGTATTAGGAAAACAGGGAGATGACCAGTCTATCCAGAACAGAAGGTTTACATGTGGGAATAGTAGGAATTGAGCTGTAGTGATAAGTTGTGCCTAGATGGTAGGAGGTGCCAGCTCAGCTTTCTTTTCCCAACCCCACACACATCTGTGACTCCCACCTCCAAATCAAGTTTATTGGGTTGCCCCAGAGACCGACAAGCAAATCGCCTTATCTGAGATGACCCCTTAGCACCCAGGTGCCCTTTACTGATAATTGCGCAGCTGTGAGACAGGGAGGAGTTGGCTAGTCCCCAAGCACCTCTCTATCACTCTCCATGTTGGAAGATAATGTAATAGTGACTATTACAGAGTGTGGGTGGGCAGGGTTAAAAACTAATGCTTTTAGCCACACACATCTACAAAGATTGGGCCTCAAGTGATGGAGCTGCTTCAGACCTTTGTTCCTAAAGGTCTGGCTATCTCCTCTTGAGGCACACTAAACCTGCTTACCTGCTGCTAGGCTTTTGTGATAGGTTCTCAGCTGCGCCACATGATTCTCTGCTCTTGTTCAGTAAACCCTTAAAGTGATTATATCCTTTCTGTCAGACCACCCTTGCCTTGTGCCTTTGCTCAGGTCCTCCCTGCCTCTTCCACTAACCCCTGAGCTCTCTGCCTTTTAAACCACTTTTCTTTTGGGTGGTGACTGCATTCCCTTGCGATATTACAGTCTGTCTTTTAGATAGATACACACATATACATACACACACACATGCACGTGTACATGTGTATATATAATCTTTTTACATCACCTGAAATTTTTTTGATAAAAAGAAGATAACCAAGAAAGCTAAATACAGAACCTCTTAAGCAACCTTCATAATCACTCAAAAGAGTTCATTGTTGAGTATCCACATTTTTAAAAGTCATACACAGCTGCACACACAACCTATTGTTTATTAGACCCCCTACAGACACTGCATGGATTCCTAGAGTGGAGCAGGAAGGACAAAGTGAGCTGGGCTGGCTTTGGGAAGTGGTGCAGTGCTTTTAAATGACCCCAATAGTCTTCTTGAAACAAAGGCCCATTAAAAAAAACACAAGATGATGGCAATTCGTGGAATGGAATTTTAAGTTGGAGGTTACCTGCTCAACAATGAAAAGTTCCCAGTGGCCTTGAGTAGGTTGCAATAGCTTATCAACTACCAACTATATGTACAAGAGTCACAGTGTGCAGATATTATCAGAAAGGTAGTGGACTGGAAAGGAAAACAGGCTGGTTATATGTTGAGAATGAAAGGTGGACAGCCTTTGTATTCCATTGGCAGCTCCATCAAGAGAACAAGAGGAACACTGAGCAAACTGAGTGGACCTCCAGCCAGCCCCATGGCAGATTGTGAGCATGGATAGGTTGCCATCTACCTCACTAGAGGCAATGTCTACGCTAATCTGAGCCCAAGATCCATCAAGTATCCTGCCTTATCTGGCTCATGGAACCAGGATAGGCAACTGAAATATCTGGTCTGTCACTAAGTCACCCAATTAACTTTCAGTGAGTATTATACTAGATCTCATGGCAGGATGGGGGTGGGGGGTTGCAATACAAAAGTTCAATATAGTCCTTGTTCTTAAGTCAACCATCTAGTTGGGGGCAGACAAAATTAATAAATAGGGAGCAAGCAAGTGCTAAATGGTGGCACTAAGTTCAGGCTGGGGGGGGGGAGTGTAAATAGGGCATCATAATGGAGGCATAGAGAAAATGGGGTTTGGAGGATGGGCAGGATTTAGATGGAGAAGAGAGACCTTTCTGAATAGGAAAATGGCATTAGGAAAGGTACAAGCATGGCATAGGTAGAGGACTTCAAGAAAGGGTGATGATGGGGAAGGGTGCATTTTGGGAATTTGGGGACTTTAAACACGTATTGGGGGTGGGAAGGACCAGAAGAATTTGAAAGCCATGCAAAAGTGAGGACTCTGCAACCAGTTGAGCAGGGATTGACATGATCGCTGCTATATTTCTAAAGATTCCCCACCCCTGTCTGTTTAAAGCTAGGGATATACCACAGCCATTAAGGGACTGAGGCATTAAGAACCTGGCCAAGGATGATGGCAAGGTAAATAGAGAGGAAGGGATGACTGCAAAAGACATTATAAAGTGATAAGTTAATGCCCAGAGATAGAAGGTGCAAACAACCAACACCACACGTTCCAAAATAAAGGTTGGCTGTAACTGGTGTTTCATGTGACACAGAGCCAGATGCCATTTTGATCCAAAAACTAGCCTCTTGATTCCAACAGCTTTACCAACTTCAATAATTTGGCTTCATCTTCTCACTGATCCCCAAAGGTACATGGTGCCTGAGTAGCAGAATCCAGAAATGGCTTTGTACTAGGCTGCCAAAAAAGGTTTTTCGGGCTCTTCTTTTTGAGACCAAGGTGTGTCCCCAGACATCTTGGGCCTACTGGTGATCTTAGTGATACATAAGACATTAAATGGTATAGTAAAGAGCGCTAGACTAGGAATCCAGAAACCCCTCTTCAACCTGCAGGTCTAATCTTGAGTAGCATTGTGATTTAAGGGCAACAATAAAGACTGATATCTAGCGCTTCAAAGGTTGTGATACATTTATATACATTATTTCATCTGATGTAGGCACTATGGATATTATGCTCATTCATAGATGAGGCAACTGAAGCTCGATGGTTACCCAAAACAGTATCCATGTTGCCTCTCAGCAAATCACTTCTTAGTTTCTCACCTTTAAAATGGTGAGACTGAGCCAGATGTTCTTTAAGGTCCCTTTCTACCTCTAACAGTCTAGGAATCTGGAAAAGCTATTCAGCAAAAACTGGCCGGAGCTGTTTTCTTATCTCCTCCTTTGTTTTTGAGTTTCTTCCTCCCTCTTTGAGAGCTAGCTCCAAGACTGCAGCTGTCAGCAACTCCTAGATTTCCAGCTCCAGCAATGAGGTTTTCAAGCTATTAGCTATGACCTGGACGTTTCCCAGCAGTCAGAAGTATATTCTGACACTGACTTGCTTCTAGGTCTCTTGTTGCATCCTCCAGTGCGGCTGAGCTGAATAGATTTAATTAGGTTGGACCTGTTACAAAGTCCTGCTTTTCACTCCATTTCATCAGTGAAGCCAGGATGAACCAATGAAAAAAGTTACCTTGTCCTTACCACTAATTTGCTTTTGTCAAATCATTGAACCTCTCTAAGCCTTGCTTTTTCTGTCTGTTAAATGGGGTTAGCAATCCCCTTCCACACAGAATTGTTATGAAAATCAATCAGCCAGCCTTTACTAAACACCTACTAGTTTCAAGCACTAGGGCTACAAAGGCAAAAATGAAACAGTCCCATGATAAAGACAATAGTCCTGTAGAACAAGTAATTAGAGATAGTGAATGGTGGGTTTGAAAATCATCGTGAATTAGCCTTGACTCCTCAGGGCTGCCAAGCTTACGTAGGTGGACTCAAGATTTGTTATTTGTAATGAAAAGCATTCTGAAGAGGCAAAGAAAAGAGATCAGCCCCTTCCCCACAAAAGAACCTGCCTCCCTTCCATTAGACACTACCCTTCTCTGCCTCTAAGGTCTTGCCTCCAAAACTCATTTCCCATTGTCTTGGTGAGGGCAGTCCTGCTCTAAGCAGACTTAGTCTGCAGAGTCAGGACTGTGTGTGTAGTGGGGAGTAGGAGGGCTATTAACTAGAGAAGACATGTTGGAGAAACAGGACTTTTTGTATCAAGTCCTAAGGACTGAGGAGTTTCCAGGGAAGAATGGATTTGTCTATGCTCAAGAAATTCTTAAGAGAGAATGAGTGACTTGCCTACAATCACCTAGCTAATGTGTCAGAAGTAAGATTTAAATCTAAGCCTTCCTGACTCCAAATTTAGCACGTTCCACTGGAGTAGAGACCCCTTTTTCAGTGTTCTCCCCTCTCTCCAGCATGTGATAAGATACCCTGACCCCATCATTAAATCTATCATCAGAGTATGTCCCCAACTTCTTCCTAGAAAGTCTCATCTCTAGAAGGCTCCAGACCTGCTACCTCCCCTCCCACTCCTTCCACCCTGACCTAGCCTTATCCAGTGGCTCATCCCAGACCTTACAAATCTCAGCCTGATGCTTCCTGTTCAATTCCATCTGGGCAGACAGGCCAGACAGAGGTTCAAGAGCCAGCCATGTAGCAGCACCACTCAGACCACCTGCCCTGCTTCCACCTGACCCTCAAAACTGTCCCCTGTCCAGGGCATCAGTCCTTGTAGAGATGGGACCTGGCAACTCATTGTTCTGCAGACTCTGCAACCTTGCTTCCTTAGTAGTCACAGTCACTGGAGACCCAGAAAGCCCTCACCACCAAAGTCCTTGGCACGATTAAATGGCTGGATATCAGAAACAGATATGGTTTTAGCAATAGAAATTACACTAATGAAGATGGGTTGCCATACACTTTGCTGATGCACCCTAAAGACCACAGAGCCTTTCCTTTGGACGTGCAACTGAAACCTGTGTGTATTGTTTTTCCCTAATGGAATGTGAGCACTTTGAAAGCTGCTTGTTTTTCTGTGTGTGTGGCCAGTGTTGCACATAGTGTGATGCTCCTTTGTTCAGTCATTTCCAAATCTTTGTGTCCTCATGTAGGGTTTTCTTGGCAAAGATACTGGAGTGGTTTGCCATTTTCTTCTCCAGCTCATTTTACAATGAGGAAACTGAGGCAAACAGGGTTAAGTGACTTGCCTAGGGTCACACAGCTAGGAAGTATCTGAGACCATATTTGAATCTTCATCTTCCTGACTCCAGGCCCAGGGTTCTATCCATTGCACTACCTAGCTGCCCTATTATGCACATAGCAAGTGCTTTAAAGTGTATGTGATTTTTTTTAATTCATTCACTCCCTCATTCATTCATCTTTCACAGTTCCACTGCCCAAGTACCCAGAGCAGATTGAAGAGGCCCTGGTGTCCCTGTATTTTCTTCCCAACTTTGTCTGAGGGATCAGTATTGGATTATATAATTAAAGATTTTAGAGTTAGCCAATCTCATTTTACAGATGAGGAAATTGAGGCCATGGAGGTTAAATGACTTGCTCATATAAGGTCACATAGCTAGTAAATAGCAGAGGCAGAATCTGACCCCAAATGTTCCTGACTCTGAGCTCCATACAATCTCCCTTATACCAGGTTACCTTTAAATCCTTCTAAGGAAGGGCCATGGAGATGATCTCATCCACCTTTCTCATTTTACAAATGAGAAAACTGAAGCAACAAGAGAAGTTACTTGATCAAGATCACCTATGGAGCAGGCAGAAGAGTGAGGATTCAAACTCAGTTCTGCAAATATGTCACCTGGCTGGAGTCATGTGTTAAATCCTAATTCCATGGGGGAAGGGGGGGGGCGGTGCAGGGGGAAGGGCAGTGAATTCATACTCCCTTGCTTGTCACTAGGAAGTCTGGTGCTGGACCTAGTCCCGATGGCTGAATCTACCTCCTGTGCTTCAGGATGAGCTTTTGCTTGTTAAGTTCCTGCCGTCGTCACATGCCCCCATTCCCAATGCCTCCCTTATTCCCTTTCTTCCTTTGCCCTACAAATTACTGTTGCTCCACTTCCCTCTGCCCTGCTATCAAAATCTCTTCCCTCTACCATAGGCATCGCATTTAGTTCCTTGTAGAAAACTATGCCACTGACAATGTACAAAGACCTCCTTGTCCTATCCTAAATCTACCCCCCTGCCACCTTCCTAAGAGTCTAAAATTCCCACTATTACAAGGCATTCCTTTGGATTCAAACATTGAGAGTCTTCTGGAAATGCACAGTTTCCATGAAGCAGCATCTTTACCTGTACTTAATGCTAAGGAGTCTCAGATTAGCTTGCCTAGCATAGGAATATGAGGGAGTGGTATACAAGAGGACTTAGTTCAAGGATATGGGATGAGGAAGCAGTGGGGAGGAAAAGTAGATAAGGGAAGTCCTAGCCCCGGGTGGGCAGACTTGAGCAGTGGAGAAAAACATGATGAGGAGAGGTGAGATGATGTTAGATTTTTGACTACTTCGTACACTGGCCAGTATCCAGCTCTGCTCCTTGTGATAGAAAATGTGTTTCTGGCACCTGAAGAAAAGGTATCAGGGAAGGGGTGAGCTGGAGAGGGAAATTTCTTCAAGATTAGGGGCCACTGAGTGGCTCCAGAGTCTCCCCTACATTTTGTGAGTGGCTGGAGTTGTCCCAAAGGTCTTCACCTGCCTCCTTTCACTCTGACTTGGAGTTCCCCTCACACTACCCTGCTTGGCCTACTGCGGTTTCTTGTTGGCGCCTCTGGTCTCTAATAGCCATTCCCCCTCTTACTTTCCCCCCTCTGTGCCCCACTAATGGCTGTCTGTGGCCCCAGAGACCTTTTCTGCCTTCCCCCTAGCTGCCCTTATCTGGGCCTCCCTCACCCCCCTTGATGCTGAAACCCAATCCTCTGCGGCGGACACCTCCCAACCCAGCAGGCCTGCAGAGCAGCCCCAACCCCCCCACAACCAGCTTCATCCTTACATCAGCATCATCAGCATCAACATCGAACGGAACCCAGCCTCGAGCCCCAGCCAGACCCCAGCTAGCCTCATCAGAGCCTCTGGCTCAATAGATCTCCTGCTCACCCACCCACCCTACCCCTCATGGATTCTAGGGCTAATCTCCTCCTCCTCTTCCCAACTCCCCAGTGTCCCCTCTACTGACCCTTCTCCCTAGACTGACCCATTCTCAAATCCTCCCTTTTCTCTGACATTTTCATCCCCTTTTCTTTGCCTCTTCTTGTATGACCCCTTTCCACCTCTTTCTGACCCTCCTCTCCTCCCCTCAACCTTTCCTTTCCTCTCTGACCTTTTTTAGACATTCCTCTCTTCCCTAACCCCTCTCCTCCCTCCTATTTGCTCCCTTTTCTATTGTCTCCTCTCCTCTACACTCCTCTCCTTTCCTTTCTCAGAAATCTCTTCCCTTTTGTGCCTTTTCGTGGATCAAGCCATGAAGCCCCTCCCTGGCCTACATGAGGAAGACATAGAAACAAGGAGACCAGCCTCAGACATCTGTGTGTTTGCCAGCAACTGTACACTGCACGGTCTGGGCCATGTCTTTGGGCCAGGAGGTCTGACCCTGCGCAGGGGGCTGTGGGCAGTGGCAGTGCTGCTCTCTCTGACTGCCTTTCTCTATCAAGTGGCAGACCGGATTGAGTACTACGGACAGTTCCACCATGTGACAGTGCTGGATGAACATGAGAGTCACCACCTTGTCTTCCCTGCTGTCACCCTGTGCAACCTCAACCCACTTCGACGTTCCCAAATCACACCCAATGACCTGCATTGGGCCGGACCTGCCCTTCTGGGCCTTGAGCCTAGAGACCATGCTGACTATCTGAAGGAATTGGGCCAGCCCCCTGCACCCCCTGGCTTCATGCCCAGTGCCACTTATAACCTGTCTGAACTCTATGCCAGGGCTGGCCACACCATGGATGACATGTTGCTGGACTGTCGCTACCGAGGACGGCCTTGTGGCCCAGACAACTTCACCAAGGTGAGCAATGCCTCTGGTTTTCTTTCTTTACTTTAGTCCCAGCTTAAAACCACCTCATACCCCAGCCTAACTCAGGGAACCTCCTGAAACTAGCTTGGGAAACTTGTAATCACCTTGAGAATATTGGTCCCACACCATGCCACCCCATCTCTGCCATGCTCAACCTTCTATCCCAAACAACCTCACCCAAGTGACCCCTTTCCTAACTCTTGCAGCACCTGTATCTTGGCCCTCTGGTAGCCCTACCCAAATCTTAGGAAATCTCACCTCTGCCCCAAAACTCGCTGTTGGGGGGTGGAAGGTAGGAAGTGTTGATGTTCTCAAGTATGCATGGCATGACATGGTGATATCATGAAGTAGATTTTCACCTCATCAGCTCTTCCCAAGATTGAGGTGTTAGGGATAAGAAAACAAAGTTTACCCACATGATCTCTCTAATGTTCTGTAACAAATTTGTAGACAAACAGAGCCACCTCCCTTTCCTTCTCAGCTGTAATTTTAGCTCAGCCTGACCTCAATCCCTCATAACTACCTATTCATCCACACACCTCAACCCAACCTTGCCTCTCTCTTTCCACTTTAGACTCCTGATAATTCTCCCAATGTAGGGCCATACCCAAGGCCCTAAGTGGTACAGCCTACATTATTCTTTGATGAGTTAGGTGGTTATCTACATGGTATCATTTGGGGGCACACCCCTTCTCCCAAATACCTTCTCCATTGACCTGCACAATGCCTGAAGTAACAAAATAAATATTCATCTTGGTTTTCTTGTTATTTTTGCTTCAGGTTAAATATTACTCTCTTTGAGGAGTCTGTGCAAAAGGTGCTAGAGACTGAAGACTTTAGACAGGAGGAGGCAGGGTACTGAGGTCAGGGTATTGAAGTCCTAGGAAGGGCAAACTAAAATATAAACTCCAAGTATAGAAATAATAATAATTCATATTTCTATAGCATTTTTAAGTTTACACAGAGCTTTCTCCATTACAACTCTATACTATCCCCATTTTTCAGGTGATGAAACAGTCTCAGAGAAGTTAGATGACTTGCCTGAGGTAGTAAGTGTATTAAACTAATAAGTGTCTTGTAAAATGCCTATTACACATACAAGACATCATTTTGGACTGTGGCATATGAAGCCTCTGATCTTATAATGAAAATGACTATATGAGATGCTCCTCACCCCACTCCTCCACCTTAATAATCTAGCAAGCAGCTTGAGAGCACTAGGTACCTAGGGGGTAAAAAAAAAAGATGCACTAAAAAGGTAGAGGAAAAAAATCATCAGATAGGAAGTGATCACCAAAGATAGACTGGTCCTGGACTCAGAGTTTCTCAGAGATCAGGGACAGACAGGCCTCTGTTTCCTTTCAGGCTTGTCTGTTGATAACTTGGTTTCCCTGGGAAGAAGAAGAACTCAGGCCTGGGGAGATTTGGAGGATTATAAAATCATCCCTTTGGACTCTGCTACACTGGGCACAGTGAAATGAGGGCTGATTCCAGGATCATTTGGCATCTAGGAAAGGCTTTTCGTACCCCTAGGGCAGGGAATTTTCAGGGGGCCGCCTGGAATGGAATGAAATATTTCCTTTCAGCCCAAAAGATTACTTTCCCAGCCTAATCCCACTGTACCCACAAAACCTATATAAAGATCGTAGTGGCTATTAAACCACTTCCCTCTTGTGACCACTTGCCTCATACTTCCAAAATAATATTGATAATGTGAATTCACATTGATAGAGTACTTTTGTTTATAACAACCACAGAGAAAGTTGTGCACATGCAAGTATTATTTTCTTAATTATATAAATGGCTCAAGGAGGGCGAATGAGCCTCAGAGTTGTGAACTTTGCTATATAAATATTACTATTTAGGGACACAAAATCCCTGGCGGACGTAGCCCAGGCTTCTCAGGGATGGGGAATAATGATAGGCATCTGAAGGTAAATGGCATGTTATCCTTTTAAGACCCTAGAAACAATGTAGCTAGAAGCTAGGAAACTAACATAGTTAGGGCACACATTGGAGTTAAGTGATATGTGTGTGTGTGTGTGTGTGTGTGTGTGTGTGTGTGTGTGTGTGTGTGTGTGTGTGTGTAGTAGGGCTGGGTTACCTCTAGGCTTCTCTTGTTCCCTAATATCACTCTGCTACTTTTTCTTGTCTTCCTTTTCTCCCCCAGATCTTCACCAGAATGGGTCAGTGTTACATCTTTAATTCAGGAAGCGATGGAGCTGAGCTCCTCAGTACTCCTAAAGGAGGTGCTGGCAATGGGCTGGAGATAATGTTAACAGTGCAACAGGATGAATACCTGCCAGTGTGGAGGGACTCAGGTATGTAGCACAGGGGCCAAGAGAGATGGAAGAAAAGTACGAAAGCTCTGAGTAAGGACTGGGAGATTGTGAGGGAGGAAATGGATATGATGGGCAAGAAATGGGGATGACGCATCAGTAATGGGGGAAGGAGAACAGCTGCTACAGGGGCAGGTGTGGGAGGTGAGGACCGAACAGAGTAATGGGGAAGGAAAAGGAATGGAGGATTAAGATCATGAGGAAGGAATAAGGACCTGGAAAAGAGATAGGTATGGGTTATCAGACTTGTTCCTAGTCTGTGAGACTGAAATCACAGGGGTCAACCATGCCAGTCTTCAATTGCATTCTTGATGACCCTGTCAAAGGCAGAATCTTCAGCTGATGAGAGGCTGAGAGTATGGAGGAGGGAGTAAGAAATCAAAAGAATATTTGGTTGGAAGGGGAGGCTAGCGTGAAGCTGACCCTGAATGACAATTTTTATGCCATGTTTTTATAGAAGAGATGGGGAAGCAGGTGAAGGAGACAGGACTTCAGCAAAAGTCACTATCTGTTGGATAGGGGGTTGGGGGTAGGGGTAGTATGTACTAAAGCATGGTGATGAGAGCCAGGGCTTTCCTCTCCTTAGATGAGATAGTGACTCAAAACAGAAGTGTCCTTGGGAGGACTCCAAAGGATTCCCAATTGGGACAGCCTCAGGGGAAAGATGAACTTCTATTCCCTCTATCCTCTCCCTATTCCAGAACAAACTCCATATGAGGCAGGGATTCGAGTGCAGATTCATAGTCAAGATGAGCCACCCACCATTGACCAGCTTGGCTTTGGGGTTGCTCCAGGTTACCAGACCTTTGTGTCCTGCCAAAAGCAGCAAGTATCCTCTGCCTTGGTTTCAATACCCTGACCTTAATACCCTGCCTCCTCCTGGTCAAAGCCTTCAATCTCTAGCACCTCAAATACCTCAGTTTTCAATTTCTCTGACTCTTGAAATCTTCCCCAACTCTGTGACTCAACATTAATTCCTCTTCATTTTCCCATTCTATCCCCATCTAGATACTCCAAAGATGGCCTAATCAGTCCCCCAGGACAGAAATCATGAATCATGTTCCCTCTTTCCTCTCTCTCTCTCTCTCTCTCTCTCTCTCTCTCTCTCTCTCTCTCTCTCTCTCTCTCTCTCTCTCTCTCTCTCACACACACACACACACACACACACACACACACACACACACACACACACACACACACACACACACACACACACACACCCCTCTAGTTCCATCTCTTTCCCAGCTCCCCCTTAACTCCTTTCCTGCTACAGCTGTTGTTCCTGCCACAGCCCTGGGGTAACTGTAGCTCTGTGCTCCCGGATCCTGACTTCGACATGGGTCCTCTTGATCTAAATCCATCCAATCCCAGCCCAGGCCCTAGATCAGCCTATAGTCTCTCAGGCTGTCGCCATGTTTGTGAAACTCGATTCTTGTCTCGGAAGTGTGGCTGCCGGATGATGTACATGCCTGGTAAGGGGTCATGGTAAGAGTTGGGGGGCCCAGAAGTCAGAGACAGGATGGGCTCAGGGTACAGCTTTTGGGCTAGGGAGAGTCCCTGAGATTAGCTGAGATAATAGAGGGCTCTAAGAGAAGCTGGAATTTGAATACAGTCATAATGCTAAACTCCTCACACCAGGCAGTGCCCCCATATGCAGCCCCCAACAGTACAAGGATTGTGCCAGACCTGCCCTGGGTAAGGAGTCCCCTGACCAACTAGCACTGCTGAAGGATATTGGAGAATTGCATGTGCCCAACCCACTTCCCCAAACAGAACCCCTACCTCTCCCCACCCAATGACTTCCCCCTCTCCTGGGATCCCCCAACTTCCTTTCGTGACCTCTATGAGCCCTGAGACGCACTTCACCCTTGCCCTGGCCCGTGCATTCCTGTGGCCTCTCCCCCTTAGACAGCATGATGAAGAAGGACACCACCTGCCTCTGCCCCAGCCCCTGTGCCAGCACGCGCTATGAAAAGGAGCTCTCCATGGTCCGGATTCCGAGCCGTGCTTCAGCCAGCTACCTGGCACAGAAATTCAACAGAAGCAAGCAGTATATAGCGTGAGCCACTCCCCAGCCCCAAAACAAAGGCCCCCAAGTGCACGTGAGAATCACTCCCTCCCAACATACATAGCCAGAGACCACCCCTCCACACAAGTCTACTAGTGTACACACACCAGTAGAAATTCCTACAACAGAGTCCTCCCCACCTGCATCCCAACCCCACCACATAAGCAAATAAACATCCAGGGACAGGCTTCCAGCTTAGATGGGTGGGAGACAAAGAGGGAGAGACCATACATGGAAGCCTGCTCTCCAACATGCACACATACACACACCTGGGAATGCTCTCCCAACACATGCATGTTGAAGACTGGAGAAAACTGCTCGTGAACATTAAGGGGTAAGTTGTGGGGCACAGTAACAGATAACCGGGGACGCACATATACATATACTTAGAGCTACTCCTACACATCTGGAGCCTGGCATCCAATACACATGGGCTCAATTCTAACTCAAAGTGATTGGCCAATAGTAGGTCCCAGGCCAAGCCCTACCAGGTCATTGTTTGGGTCCAGATTGACTCAGAATGAATGTAAATAGCAATTGTTTCTGTTTTAGCCAGAAACCCTGAGAGTCTTCCCCTTCCAGATCTTTTTTTTTTTTTAAAGAGGCCATTCTTTGCCTCACTTCTCATCAGTCTTAATCAGTGAATAAGTGTTGCCTTAGTCAAACTGAAACGTGTTAAAGACCTTAGTTTGAAAAGGCCAAGGTCTCCTACTGCATCCTGGTCCATCTCCAGGTGTCCTGAGCTGTATCTTGCCGCTGGGCCCAAATGGCTCTGGAGGAGAAAGTGAAGCTGGTGTCTTTAAATCCAATTCACTTACATGTCATGACACTACCTCCCTGATATCACGGTCCTTTTTGAGAAGAAGGACAAACAGCAGCAGTTCAGCTGTAGGATGGGGTTAGGGATGACTGACTACACCTGGGTAACACTTCCTTCCAGCAGCAGCAGCAGCAACAGCAACAACAACAACAACAACAACAACACACACACACACACACACACACACACCCTCCTCTTCTGGCCTTGCCTGGCTCACCTCTCTCCAGATGCTTGGGACTGCATGGAGGTGGGGAAATGTCCCTGGCTTTAATCAAGGGGGAAAGGATCTAAGTGTCACCCACTTGGTCACTTCTTCTTTTAGGGATAATGTTCTGGTGCTAGACATCTTCTTCGAGGCACTTAATTATGAAACGGTGGAACAGAAGAAAGCCTATGAAGTGGCCGCTCTGTTGGGTGAGGGATGAGACTTGGGGAGTGGGAACAGAATCTAGACTCCAGAAATGGTAAGGGTCTTGAAAATGGATGGGACCTGGGGAAAAGCTTGGCTAAATAAGTCTCATCAGGTCAAAGTGAGGCTGGCACTGTCTGGAAGACAGAGGGGTGAGGGCAGGATGGCTGGTACCTGTTCCTTCCCAGGTGATATTGGAGGCCAGATGGGGCTATTTATTGGTGCCAGTCTTCTGACCATTCTGGAGATCTTGGACTATCTCTTTGAGGTGGGTTGGGAGCCCAATATAAGTTTTGGGAGGAACTGGGATGGGTTCTAAGGACCTGACAGAGAATATTGGGCCAAGGAATTATAAGTAGGTAAGACTAAGGGTATCCTACACCATTTCTCTCCTCTCTTCTCAGGTTTTCCAAGACAGGGTTCTTGGCTACTTCCAAAATAGGAGGAGGTCACAGAAGAGGTCCAGGGACAGTCTGGTAATACTACTACTACTAATTACTCACATTTTTCTAGTATTCTAAGTTTATAGAAAACTTTCAATAATTCCATGAGGCAGGTAGGACAAGTATTATTGCCCAAATTTTAGGAAGAAACTGAGGCTCAGAAAAGGTAGGTAACTTGTCCATAGTAGAGGTAAACTAGTATCACAGGCAGGATTTGAAAGCAGCCCACCCAGCTCCAAGTCCAGTGCTCTTTCCATCCATCCTGCCCTGAGTGTACAACCATCTTCATACAAACACATCTATACACTGGGTCTCTGAAGCTACCTTCTTCCTAGTTTCTCCAGAATACAGCTCATTCCAGTCTACCTTTCATATTTCCCCCCCAGGCAAGAGTTGGAGAAAAATCCTTGAGCTACCTGCAGGTCTCGATTTATGAGAACTGGGGTTCAGAAAAAACAATGAATTGGACCTGAGAGGCTGGCTCTTCAGCAACTGGCATCAGCATGGGCAATCCCGGGTGGATGGGTGGGGGGATATCAGAAAGGTGAAATGTAAAATGCTCCAGCCTGGAAACCAAAAACCTGGGAAAGTCTTGTCTCAGGCACTTACTAGCTTTGTGACCTGGGTTGAGGCATTTCACTCCTCCAGGTCTTACTATTAGTAAAATGAGAGGATTGAACTAGATAATCTCTTAAGACCCCTTTTGGCTCTGACAGTCACTTTCCTTCCAATATCGGGCTACCATTCCTGTTCATATCTTCCCATATCCTCAATATCTTATCCCCAAAAGCTCCAACGAGGAACTGACATCCACTGCAGCCCAGGACCCCACCTCACCGCTGTCCCCAGGTAATGAGAGATCACCCCATCCCACCCTTCTGAACCCCTGATCAAGACAAGGGGACCCTGACTGGTGCCTCTCCTTCCCTTCCAAGGAAGTATGTGATCAAGGGGAAGCCAATGAGGCAAGCCTGAGCTGCAGGTGGGGGTGAGGGTGGGGGTGGTGTCTTCAAATGTCAAAAATCATCTGGTCCTAACTGATCTTCAGATGTTGTCCTACCCCCCCTTCTAGGCCTCCCACTCCACCCTCTGCTGTCACCAGGACTGTTTCTACTTCACACCGGACCTGCTACCTGGTCACTCGCCTCTAGACTCAGGTCCGATCTGTTGCCCCTTTGGAGGTCCATGCCCTGCATGCACCTAGCCTGTTAGCCCCTCTCCAAATAAAGCTCCAGATTGACATGAGACCAGGGTGGTTGTTTGATATGAGTGGCTATTTCACTGGAGACTAAGGATGAGATGGGAAACTGGCTTAAGCCTTACATATGAGGAGAGTACCAGTTTCAGGGATGAGGGGGAAGACCCTTCTGTTCAAAAATGTCTCAGTATGCTGACACACTGCCTGAAATTCTGCTGTCAAAGCTTAATGGCTTGAGTGCTTTGTTAAAAAGCACTGGCACTCTTCCTCTTCCTTCCCCAACTTCCAACCTAGGATGAGGTAACACATCACCCTTACTCCAAATGGAAGGAGGAGGGACAACTCCTTGGCCTATGTCTTGTCATCCCAAGAAGTGCTTGGGGGTGAGAAATGCTGCACCTTCCTCGTTTCTTGCTAACAATCACAAGTATCCTCTCCTCTGGCAACTTTTTCTCTTATTTGGAATTTGGAGCTTATCAGCCCTAGACCTAGGTGCCGGAAAAACAGAGCTCAGAAGTGCAGCTAGGTGGTGCAGTGGGTACAATGCCAGCCCTGGAGACAGGAAGACCTAAATTCAAACTTGGCCCCAGTCACTTGACACTTACTAGATGTGTGCCCCTGGGCAAATCACTTAACCCTGGTTGGAGGAAAGGAAGGAAGGAAGGAAGGAAGGAAGGAAGGAAGGAAGGAAGGAAGGAAGGAAGGAAGGAAGGAAGGAAGGAAGGAAGGAAGGAAGGAAGGAAGGAAGGAAGGAAAGGAAGGAAGGAAAGGAAGGAAGGAAAGGAAGGAAGGAAGGAAGGAAGGAAGGAAGGAAGGAAGGAAGGAAGGAAGGAAGGAAGGGAGGGAGGGAGGGAGGGAGGGAGGAAGGGAGGGAGAAAACAGAGCTTAGAAACTGGCCATAATCTGTCACTTCCTTCCCCAAAACTTGACACCAGAAATTCGAGGCAGTATCTCTTCCCCCTGTCTTACAACCTCCCCAGCAGAAGCCTCTAATACACCATGATGACTCTAATCAAAATAATGGAGGTGAGCATAGGAGGCGAGTTTTAGCCTCTCCATGCTGCAAACCAATCAGTTTATCTCATGGCTTATCCAATGGCAATAGGTTGGGGGGGGGGGGAGGGGGTGTCTGTACTGGGGGGAAAGTCAATGAGAGGGTTTTCATATTGCATTGATATATCCTGCCCAAGTATATATCTCTACAGCATTTTATACACATTTCTGTACACTTTTAAGGCACACAAGGTGCTTTTTGCACAAGTGCAAGTATTGTTATTCCAGTTTTATAGATAAGGAAAGTGAGACCTTGAAAAGTTAAGGGAGTTAATTGCCCAGTTACATAGCTGGAAAGTATCAGAGCTGAGATTTGTAGTCCATTCCTCTTTCTGTCAAACTATTGTACTTCTTCGGTTGTGTGTGAGTTGATCAAAACCAGGAAAGTGTTGATGTTGAGGATATAGAGCCTGAAAAATCAGGAGGGCTGCTGGAAAAAGGCATCGTGGTAGATGACCCTGCAAGATGTGAGAGGAATACAAAGAAGGATAGGGACAGGACCTTCCTCGGCCAATGCAGCTTCGCATATTCTCCAAAACTTAATTTTAGTTGCCTACACTCTAAAACACTAAAAGGTTAAGTGACTTGCCAAGGGTCACAGGCAGTTATGTTTATAGCTAGGACCCCAGGCTACGGTGGATGGGAGATGGTTTCTGGGCAAGGAAGGTGGAGGTGGGATGTTGTGGGTCTTAGGAAAGAATGGTTGTCATTCTGGAGGGCAATTTGGAACTATGCCCGAAGGGCTACAAAAATGCGTATACCCTTTGACTCAGCTTTACCGCTTCTGGGACTATATCCCAAAGAAATCATAGAAATGGGAAAGGGTCCCACATGTACAAAAATATTTATAGCAACTCTCTTTGTGGTGGCCCAAAACTGGAAATCAAGGAGATGCCCATCAATTGGGGAATGGCTGAACAAATTGTGGTATATGAATGTAATGGAATACTATTGTGCTATAAGAAATGATGAATAGGAAGACTTATGCATAGAAGGACTTATGAAATGATGCTGAGTGAAAGGAGCAGAATCAGGAGAACTTTGTACACAGCAACTACCACAGTGTGTGAGGAATTTTTCTGGTAGACTCAGTACTTCATTGCAATGCAAGGACTTAAAATATTCACAGTGGACTCAAGGCAAAACGCCTTCCACATCCAGAGAAAGAACTATGGAACTGGATCGCAGATGAAGCAGACCATTTTCTTTTGTATTATGTTTTGTTTTATGGTTTCTCCCATTCATTTTAATTCTTCTATGCAACATGACTAAGATGAAAATGTATTTAATAGGAACGTATGTGTAGAACCTTAAAAAAAGGGGGGGAAAGAATGGTTGTGAGATCTGGGGCATAACTCTCCCTCCCATCTAGTCAAAGGTAGGAGAAAAATAGTAAGCTGTCCCCAGCTTGTCAGGTCTGGAGTTAGCACTATGGGGTGGGTGAGGAGGAAGGCAGAAGACAATAGTTGTAATGTATTTAGAACAAAGATCATGAGCTTCTTGAGGACACAGGCTGTTTTGTCTTTGTACGACCAGTGCTTAGCACAGTGCCTGGCACACTGGAGGGAGAAGGAAGAGCATCAGACAATGAATCTGGACACCTGGGTTCCAATCTTAGCTCTGCCATTTAATAAAATGACCTACTATCCTGTCTTGGAGGGTTTTGCTGTTTTTAATTCTTAGTCCTAAGCACCCCCTGAATGAGAGAGAAATTGCAGTGGATATGCTTTGAAAATAGAAAAATAATCCATCCTCTTCCCAAGCCACTTTCAGACTTCAGTGAGCCATGCTGTTCTCATAGCTGGCTTCTTCAGCACAAAAATACTTGTGGGGGATAGGGAGGTGGGAGGAAAATGAAAAAGAATAAAAACAAGAAATCTAGGAAACTAGACTGCTGCCCCTAGCATCCCTATTCAGAACCAAAGGCTCTACTTACTAGATACCCCAGGGCTTCCCTGGCAACGCCAGATAACAGTTGGGGGGCTACGTCTGATATTTGGGTCTCAGGGCCCTCCCATCTTGAGCCATGTTGTGGAGTTAATGGGAGAGGGCAGAGTATAAAGCAGTTAAAGCCATACCATTTATTAATAAATGAGAACTGTCATTTTCCAGTCCTAACCCCACCCTACTCCTAACCAGTAGTAACTCAGGATGAGCCTTCAAGCAGAAGTCAAGCATTAAGCTTCGCCCTCAAGTTGGGTTCCAGAGAAGCCTAGAATTCCGAAAAGGCCTGAGGAACCAGCTAGGCCAATGAGTACTCAAACAGGAGGTACTTCCCCAATATACATGCCAATACAACTGGCCTGCCTAAGACCTCCAGGGAGGGATGAGGAGAGTCTGACCTCCTAAGGCATCCCATATTCCACTTCTGGCTGGTTATAATTGGTTAGGAAGTTTTTTCCGACTTGATGACCCCAAACTGGGCTCTACTTTCCACCCAACACTCTGACTTCTGCCCTCTGGTGGGCAGAGCAGGACCAGGTTAATCCCTCTTCTGAATGCTGGGTTTCACTAGAATCCTAAGAACTGGATGTGTGGGCTAAAGAAAAGCGGATATGAGAGTAAGTGGGTGAAGACTGTGATTGGTGATGTCAGTGAGTAGGGCCAGAGGTCACACAATCATCATACCCTTGTGATACCCATGTCTTAGAACAGAGAGACACACACACACCTTCCCTCATGATACAGGCCTAGATTGTGGGAAAGAAGCCAATTTATGAAATTAAATAAAGTCCATACACAAGAAGGAGCACAGGAAGTGGGGGGATAGGGGCTCCGGTTGGCATCCATCCTTCACACCCCTAACCCCACCAAGGCTGACCCCAAACATCTGGCCCAAGTAGCACAGCTTAAGGGCATAGCACCATCCCCACCCCCACCCCTTTTCCAGTGGGGTGGGGGAGAGTGGGGAAGGGCCAGGGGAGAGAAGAGGACAAAAGAGTCTCAAACCCCATAGCTTCCAGGGTCTATTTCTCCTGCCTCAACACATGAGGTCTCTGGGTGGGTAGGGAACAGGGTGGACCAGCAAGGTGAGAGTGCATTGAGCAGCTCCAATATGAGGGCCTAGAGGAGGGGTCATGGGTAGTGGACTTAGTTCTCTGGACAAGGAAAGGCAAAAGGAGACCCTTGGCTAGGGAGGGCAGAAGTCAGAGAAGTAGGGATGCTGCAAAGCTTCTTCTGCTGAGATGCGCTGAACTGGGTTACACTTGAGCAGGTTCTGAGGGAGAGGGAAAAATTGGGATAGGATTAGACAGGATGGGGACTGTCTCCAGATTCCTCTATGAATTAACACCTTTTCCTTCACCCAACTCCCAAAGTTTCCTGAGCTTTATATCTCCAACCATCCCCTCCCCCAGTACTAAGAAGTAAGTTCACTACCCCATTTCCATTCCCCTCCAACCAGGATCAAACTAGTCCCTCTGTCCTCTCTGCCCCCAAACATCCTCTCTCCGGGCTGTTTACCTGCAATAGGTCCCTCCCTGTGGCATTGAGCTTGGGTACAACATTGACAAGTGATGTTGTTGCTGGATACATAGGATAAGGCTAGAAAAGAGAAACAGGGGCTTAGATATATGGCATGGGTAGCATCTGGGGGAATTAGTGGGGTGGGACGGTAGAGAATATCTATTAAGGCTTGAATAGGGGTTAGGCTGGGGAATACAAGTCTGGGTCACAGAAATAAGACTATGGGAATCAGAAAAGGAAAGCTATGGCTAGAGAAGGAGGCTCATCTCTCATCTCTTGGTCCTTTAAAGTTATATCTTTGTCTGAACCCACACCTACCTTATAATCTGGAAGTTTGGTCATGGCAGGCCACTGTTCCTCAGTTGGTGTCCCCAGCAGCGTGAGAGTTGAGGTTAAGGGTCACTCAAGGTAATGAGAATGAGGGGAGGGCGATTAAGCCTGAGATCTAGCATTCTCACTTCATCCTGTACTACCCTCCACCGTACATATGAGAGCCCTTAGGGAGTGAGAGGGAGAGAGAGAGGGATTGAGAGGGGGAGAGAGAGAGGGAGGGGGAGGGAGGGAGAGAGGAAGAAGGAGAGGGAGAGGGAGAGGGAGAGGGGGAGAGGGAGGGGGAGAGGGGGAGAGGGGGAGAGGGAGAGAGGGAGAGAGGGAGAGAGGGAGAGAGGGAGAGAGGGAGAGGGAGAGAGAGAGGGAGAGAGGGAGAGAGAGAGAGTTTGTGTATACTAGCCCACATTCCCCCCACCCCCACTGGCTGAATTCCTCATCATCTCTGTTAAATTTCCCTTCTAGCAATTTCCCTGACTCTCCAGAAGACTCTCCCATCATCACACTCCATGCTCACCATCTACATTCTAGTGAGGGTGAGTAGGGCAGAAATTAATTCCCCATTTCATTTATGAAGCTTAATTCAGGCTGAATGACTTGCTCAAGACTCCCAGACCAGTGCTCTTTCCAGAGACCACAGGGCTTATGTCTTTGATCTCCCCTCACCTTTCTGTTAACATTGACCTAACAGGTCTTTGTATTCACTCCTCCTTGACTCAGCCTGACTGGTACATACCTCTAGCTTTTCTTTTTCACCTCCCTCCTTAATTCTTCCTGCACAGAATGTTCCTTTGACCCCAGTTCTTCCACAGTTTGCAGTGCTTTACTACTCTCAACCCCAACTCTGAAATCTATTTCATTTCTGCCATATCAGTTAGCACTTTCTTCAGTTCCAAGTTAGAAACCCTCTACCTCCACCTGGAACAGCATCTTTTCTGCTCCCACCTCCAGGAAGCTCTCCTAGAATAACCCCTTCTACCACTGCCACTCCTCTGTTCTCCTGGAGGTGCAGAACTGGAGCTAACAGATCATCTATAGAAGTGTTCATTTAATAAGAAAACAGCTGATTTTTGAGATCGCTCTTCAAAAGCTTATAAAGATCTTGGTCCCATCTGACCCTAACAACAATCCCACAAGGTAGGAAGGTCTAGAGATCATAGATTTAGCGCTGAACCTAAGAGATCTGTATGTCCAGTGGCTCCCATTTAGTGGACAATGATTTGAGCTTAAAGTTCTCCAGTGGCACCATAATCATTAAGCCACTGTCAAGACTATCATGAGTGGGATATTTAATTACTCTAGGGGTTCACACCACTTGGTGGTTGTTGTTGAAAGGGGTTTGTAGAACAAAATAAAAAAGAAAACCCAAAACTTTGGGAACTGCCAATCCAGGCCAACAGCTTCATTTACATATGATGACTGAATCCCAGGCAGGTGCAATCACCTGCCCTGAGGAAACATTTAGCAAGCAGCAGAGGTGGGCCTCGGGTCTCCCAGTCCAGAGCACTTTGCACTACACCACACTGCCTCTCCCTTTATTAAGAAGAAAAACCGATGCACAGGGAGGCAAAAATGGCTAGGCAGAAGCTAAACTCAACCAACCTCCCAACTCCAATCTAGTGCTCTCCTCTACTTCTGCTGAGGTCACTACCAACCTTCTAGGCTCTCAGTCCAGGGATTGAAACTAGAGTTATCCTCCTCTTTTTCTACTCCTTTGCCCCTATATATGGCCAGCTGCCAAGACTTCTCAAGTCTAGATCCATAGCATCTTTTACACGCATCCCCTTGTCCCAACCCACCTCTGGCTTAGACACCTGAATCTCTTCATGGGTCTCCCTGCCTCTGGTGCCTCCACTCTCCAATCCATCCTCCACTGCTGCCACATGAACATCCTTGAAGTAGTCTGATCATATCCCCCTCTCAGTCAAGAGACTTCAGTAGGTAGCTCCTTAGTCCTTCCAGGATAAAATACAAATTCTCCTTGGCAATTAATGTCTTTTGTGGTCTGACTTCAATCTGTTTTTCCCAACTGATTTCACAGTAATTTCCCTCAATTACATTCTATATTCTACTACTCTACATTCTTAGCCACACTGGTCATCCTGTATATAGGTACTCCACCTCCTGCCTCCAAATGTTTGCAGAGGCTATTTCTCATGACTGGAATACTTTCCCTCCTCATCTCTGCCCTCCTGGAAACTCTGGCTACTGTTAAGACTCAGCCCAAGTGCCACCTGCTCCATAAGGCCTTTCCATATGCACCCAGTTGTTGATATCTTCCCCAGCACTCAAATTACTTCCTATACATTTTATATTTATCGAACATGTTTTTTTCTTCCCAGTAGAATATAAGCTCTTAAGGTCTGGGACAGTCTTTTATTTACCTCTAGCACCTGGCATATAATAGGCAGTTACTAAATGTTGAGTTGAGTTCTTCACCCTATACCACTGTCTTTTGTCGCCACAACATGACAAGTGTCTATTCCACTGGATTCCCTATCTTTGTTCCCGGGGATTCCTGGATCCTTTGTTTCCTGTCCTTCTCCATCTCTGCTCTATCCCTAGCCCAGTTCTTCTCCATACCCTATTTCCTATGGGTTCAGGAATTATATGTCAGAGATTCTCTTGGTCCCAGGATCTGGGGAGGGAGATTCTCTAATTCAGAGGTGGAGATGGAAGGAAAGCCTTAAGGATATCTAAAAATCCTCTTCAGTTGATCATCTACATCATTGCCAGGAAAGAGGGGCCGTCCAGCATTGGCCAGCTCTGTGGGAGAAAGAAAATTAATGAGAGGCTGGAGATGGCTCATGCTTCAAACATCCTCCCAGCCTCTTCTACCATCACATCTTAGACCACCTTCTTCCTTAATACGCTTCACCTTCTCCCTACCCCAAGTCTCTTCATCCCTGCCTCTCCCCTCTCCCACCCCAACAACCACTTGTCCACAAACTCTTATCCACTGAAAACATAGCCAATAGACTTCATGGTCTATTGGCTGACTCTGATAGGGAAGCAAGACAGTCAGACCTGGCCTCCCCAATTTCATCACCTGCAAAGATGCAACCAGCTGACCACATGTCAATGGATGTGGAGTAGAGTTTGGCCCCAAACAGGACATCTGGTGGGCGGTACCACAAAGTGACTACCTACGGGAAATGGAAAGGATTCAAGCCTACAGTGACCCTCCAATACAGGATAACAGAGTTGGCAGAAGATTCCTCCCACAGGGGAAGAAAGAGAAATGAGGGAGCAAGAATAATGTTCCAAGGAGCTAGAGTGGAGGCAGTGAGAGGGTCCCTAGGTATTTCTCCCTCCTCCCTCTGCCAGCTACTTTCCAGGTACCCAACTACCAAGGCTCACCTCTGCAGAGTAACATCGAACAGGGATCCCGAAAGCTCTAGCCAAGCCAAAATCAGCAAGCTTGAGTTCCCCATTCTGAAGGTAGGGGGATGGGAAGTAAAAGGGGGAGAACATATAGCACAGTGAGGATCAGAAGGGATGCTAATGGTGCTAACGATGATTTATGTTTCTATGGTATTAAAGGCTAACAAAATACATTCCTCACAACAGCCTATGGTGGGAAGGTCAAAAGTATTTTTATCCACTTTACAAAGTAAGAGACCAAGGTTCATAGAGGGAAAGCAATTTGCCCACAGTCATACAAGTATGAGAGCTGGGACTCAAACCCAGGTCTACTGACTTTCAATCCAATGGAGTATTTTTCTACTACCTTATTTTTTCTCCCATGTAGAAAAGATCTAACTGGTCCCAGGGAAAGCTTCCTCCTCCCAGTCTGAGCTCCCAAACCTAGACCACAGTCACCCACCTTCTGGTCCCAGCCCTTTCCCCTTTCTCTCTTTTCCCTGACACAATACCCGGTTAATTAGAAGGTTCTGCGGCTTCAGGTCCCGGTGCAGAACATTACGGCTGTGGCAGAATCCAAGGCCTTTTAGCAGTTGGAAAAGGAATGACTATAGGGAATGAGAGAAGTGGGAAAAATCAGCCATCCCCATATTCTAGCCCTAAGTTTGACTGTTCCCCTATACTGCTCCAACTCCAATCAGAATAGTCTCTTAACCTTTCTCCGCAACACATACCTCGATCATTTGGGCCTCAGGTTCTGTCAACCTCCCACCCCACCCACCAATCCTACTATAAGCCTAAACCAAACTCAACCTTCATGGCTCATATCAAATCCCATCTCTTCCAAAAAGCCATCCTTGACCACTCTGACTCACACTCTCTCCCTATCCTGACCTCCATTACTTTCTACCTGCATACATCCTGGCCCTTAATCAAAAACTGCCTTACGTCATCCTCTGAGGTTTTTCTTCTCAACAATACTGTAAGTTATGTGAGAACACTGATTACACCCTTGTTTTTATACCCTAAACAGTACCTCTAGTACTAGGCTAGGTGCACAGTAGGTGCTAACAGTTTGATTAGACTGTGCTTAATTGTTGTTGAGTTGAATCCAACTCTTCTTGCCCCCATTTGGGGCTTTCTTGGCAAAGATACTGGAGTGATTTACCATTTCCTTCTTTACAGAGGGGGAAACTGAAGCAAACAGGGTTAAGTGACTTGCCCAGGATCACACAGCTAGTAAATGTCTGAGGCTAGTTTTGAATTCACAAAGAAAGTCTTCCTTCTATCCACTCTGACACCCAGCTGCCTAAGCTTAATAAAATTATGTTTAATTAGATTGTGTTAGACAATTTCTATCTTTGGTTCCCTAGTGCCAAGCACTATATACTCAGTGGGGATATTCAAATACCTTCTAGGCTCATTAAGATCAAAGTTCAACCCTTGTTTTCCCTAGTTACCACCTCACCTTCACAATTTCAGGGTCCAGGTCTCCATTGCAACTGTCAAAATATTTCTTCAGATCCTGCAAGTAGGGGAAGAAAGATGGGTTGTCTCAGCCTCAGTCTTTTCACATCTGGGCTACCCCTCCCCTGGGCTGCCCCCTCTCCTTACTTGGTCACAGAACTCAAAAACCAGGGTCAGTTTCTTGTCACTGTGCAAAACATCATGAAGCCTTGTTGGGGAGGAAGAGAAAGAGAAGGGAGAAAGGTGAATTCAGGCTGACCTAGAAGCCTAGACCTAATTCTCCAATTCTAGTCCCTAATTAAACCTTTTACACGAATCTTTAATTCCAGCTCTTAACTTGGATTCCTGGTTCCAACCCTTGGATCTCCAACTATAACCCTCTATTCCCCAATTTAAATTTCCAAATTGAATCTTCCAAATGCAGATTCCTTTAATCCCCAACACCACTCGTCCCCCACTCAGGTAGTGTTATCACCAGTGAGCTACCACAAGGTAAAGACCCCTTTCTCTACCCCCATTCCTTCCAAATTCCCAGCTCCAATTTCAAATCTGTATGTATTTAACTCCTACCTGACTCTCTCATGCCCCTCCCTATTAACCAGATAGGTATGGATACAACCAGTTAGGGATCCATTCCTACAGCTCTCTCCCCTTCCCCCATTCTTTTACCTCCTTCCCCAAACAGACCTGACAATATTCTTATGCTTCAACTCCTTAAGCAGGCAGATCTCTCTCAGGGCAGAGCTTGGTACCCCCTGGGAGAGGATGGAAAGAGGGAGGAGTGAGACTAGAGAGGTACTAAGCACAACCCAGGGCCACCCAGCTCCCCCAGCCTCACCCACACCACCCCAGGCCCCACCTCATCATCATCGTCCAAGCGAACCCGTTTCAGGGCCACAATCTCGTGGGTCTCTCGGTTCTTGGCCTTGAACACTGTTCCATAGGTGCCTAGGGGCCAGGAGGGAGCAAAGCCACTTTCTACCTCTTCCAGCTCCCCACAGTACAATATCCCTCCCAGGAGTGGGGGTTAGTCTGGGGGGTGGGGGGAAAGGCTTGGGGGGGAGGTTGTGAAGGAGGGGTGGGGGGAAGGAGGAGGAAAGGAGGGTGACTGGGCAGCTTCATGGTCCAAGAGGGGAGGTGGAAAGGGAGGCAAGACGAAGTATGAGGGGTATTTAGGACTTAAAGATGTAGAAGGGACCAGCTCTGGTGGCAGGAAGGGCAGTGATGGGAGGGTGGGCCAGGAAGGGTGGTCCTTTGCGATGGAGGAAAGCAAGGGAGGGCAAAGTAAATGGGGGTGCCTGGTCTTCGGAGAGAGGATGGTTGGGAAACGAGGGTGGGGGGAAGGATCGGGAAGAAGTTTTTTCCTAGGGGAGGGAAATCAATGTTTGCTGGAGAGGGGGTGTATTTTGCAGGAGAGGGGTGAGGGGAGGAGGCTTCATGCAGGAGAGTGTCACTTTGCAGGAAGGGCTACCTGTTTGGGGGGCCCAAGGTGGACATTTGCCGCGTGGGGGTGGCTACCGAAGCTCGGGAGGTCAGAGGAAGGAATATCAGGGTTTGCAGGGGAGTAAGGGGCAGGGGGCATGGAGCTCTTTGCAGAAGAATTTTCCAGTCCGTTACCTTCGCCTATCTTCTCCAGCTTCTCATACTTCTGCATCACGGCGACTGCGGGGCCCCCGGCGAGCCCCGGGCTCCCGGTTTAGGACCCCGGCTCAGGTGGGGAGGAGGCTCCAAGGAGTCCCCCCAGGCCGCACCCCGCCCCGCTCCCTTGCCTGCCCTCCTGCTCGCCGGGGCGTGGATTATGGGACCTGAAGTCCTCGAGGCTTCCTGGCCTCGGAGAAAAGCTCGAGCTAGAGGAAGCCAGAGGACTACAAGCCCCGGCGTGCTCTGCTCCAAGGCTCGCCAACCTCCGACTCCAGGGACGCCGGCCGGACAGTGGAGACAAGCCGGGGACTTCAATTCCCAGAAAGCCTCTTGGGATCCGCCTTTTCGAGTGCGTCGCCGTCGCAGTTCCGCGGCCCATCATGCATCGCGACGCAGAGTCCTTCCTCTCCCAGCAGTCGCGAAGACTATCCTAGGACTACATATCCCAGAATGCAATGAAAAATCAGGGTACCCATGGAGCCTGCGCCAGAGCGGCTCCCGCAGGACCCAGTTCGGGGTGAGGAGTTCGTGGGAGACAGCCGATTCTGTAATGCCCCTCTTCCTCTAGACCTCTTCCACTGGGAGTGACCCCTGGTGATGTTTCTTTGACACCCAGGCTTACCATTTGACCCTAGAATTACAAGCTGGTCAAAGGAATGGACAAGCTGGCACGGGCCAGTAGACTATTGATTACTCCCTTTCTCCATAGATCTGCTTCCCTCTTCTGGGGTCTCCGGATACGCTTACGTCAGAATTCTTCCAACCTCACTCCTTGTACCTTAGCAGGTTCGCTGAGCGTCTGGGCCTTTAAGAGCCCGTCACCCCAGGATGCCCCTAGGAGGTTTCAAGCTTAGGATGTGAAAAGTCCAACCCCATTATTGTATAGATGAAATACAAAGCGGTCTGTTTGGGGATGAAATAGGCTGTTAGCTGAGACAGAAGGAGGGCCCTGCCCGGATGTAATAAACTCTTTTGGAACTCCAGAGATAGGGGCTCAGACAGCTATGGCATTAAATAAAAATCGCTAGCACTTATGTAGCACTTAACAAGTATCTCACTTGATCCTCTTAAAGACTGAGAGGTGGGTGCTATTAGTACTCCCATTTTACAAAGGGGAAACTTTAGGAGACAAAAACTAACCTGCCTAAGGTCTTGAAGCTAGTGTGTCTAAGGCCAAAGGTGAACTCAGGTCTTCCTGACTTCAGTCTGGCTCTCTATCTACTTAATTTCCTCTCTCCTCCCCCCCAATTAACTAACTAGGCTCCTTATGAGCAAGGTTTTCTAATTTCTTCTTTGTACATCTTCCAGGGTCTAACACAATGCCTTGTACATAATAGGCGCTTAATAAATGTGGAATCATGTTGTAAGCCAAGGTATCTACACTACTTAATAATATGTATATAGCTTTATAGTTTCCTAAATTCTTCCAAAACTTATTTTCACATCTATTATGAAATTTGATCATCTCAGCAATCCCACTAGATAGAAAGGGGATGTATTATCCTTATTCTACAAGTGAGTAAACGAGACTGAAGGACATTGTTACTTGTCCAAAGGTTTCAAGACTGGTATAATGGGAAAAGCCCTGTACTTGGAGTCAGAGGACCAGAGTTAGAATACCAGACTGGCTATTTATGACCTATGGGACCTTGGTGAAATTATTCCACCTCAATGGTTCCCAGTCTCTTCATCTATTAATTGAAGGAGTTTGAGCTGGAAAATATCTTCCATCTTAAAATCCTATAATTCTGTCATTTTAACTGGCATAATCTAGATCATAGGTCTGACTTCTAGTCCAGTACTCTTCCATTATAGCATATGCTCATTATACACTGATAGATATACTACTCCTTTCCTTTGTTCTTTTTTTCAAGAAATATGTAATAATAATAACTGATCTACTACATATATTTCATTTGATCCTCACAATAGTTCTGGGAGGTTAGCAGGACCCCTCTTTTACAGATGAGGAAAATGAATAAATGGTAGAGCCCTGCAGGACAAGGATCTATCTCTAGTCTCTTGACTCCCATGTCCATGCATAGATACAGAGTTGTAAGGGACCTTAGAGGTCATCTAATCTAACCTTTACATTTTTAAAGATTAAAAAAAAAAAAAAAAGGTCCAAAGTTGTCCTGGTAGTAAGTGGCAAAGTTGGGGATTGGATGCAGGTCTTAACACTAAATGCAGTTGTCTTTGCATTGTAACAGGATGATTCAAGTATCAGCCATGTGCGCAGCTCTATGCTGGGCCTTGTTGACAATACAAGACAGAAGCAAATGACAGCTCTGCCCTTAATGAGTATATAAAATAGCTGGTAAGTTACATATGTGAAAAGTTTGAATAATACAAATGTTCACCAGTGATAGTATCCATTAGAAGAGATGCTGAAGGGTGGGGTATATACCTAAGAGGAAGGGATAACTAGTAGTTAATGACGCACAAAGGCAGTTGTCTACCAGCGGTAGCCTCGTCTGACTCTTCGTGACCCCATCTGGGGGTTTCTTGGCAAGGATAATGGATTGGTTTGCCATTTCTGTATAGTGTCAGGAGAAGTACATTTGGAGTCAGAAAACATAGCTTTCAAATCTCAGCTAGCTTCAATTCTGTGGTTCTAGCTTCCTCATCTATAAGAAGGTTGCTTCTTTGCAGGAGAATGGTACTATTGATATGGAATCGATTATGGTGGATGTGTGGACTTTGATTTACTGAACTGCTTTTTTCTCTTTAAAATCTTGGAGAAAAGTTATTAGAGATGGCTCTCAGGAGAGGGAAGGGTGGAAGGATAAAAATCTAAAGAGAAAATACTGTAAAAACACAGAGTATAAATAAAAATATGCTCACATTTCAAAGCAACCCCCAAAAGGGCTATTGGACTGGATCACCTCTAAATTTCCTTCCAGCTCTGATTCCAGTTCCCAGATTCTAACTTTCTTATTTCCTGGTCAGTGCTAGAGGCAGATCATTTGCCTGTGGCTGCTCTGCCTTAGAGACCTTCTCCAGGGGTCTCTCAGCTCAACAAAACTTGGACGAACCTTTGTTATTAATGTACGCTGTGTGTTCTGCTGCCTGGGAGATATAAACATGTAGGAGGCACAGTTATTCTTTCCTCCAGAAGTTTGCAATTCATTTGCGGAGATAAGACCTGCAAAAAGAACTACAGTACAAATTAGAGTGATTAGGAGCCGTACAAAGAGTTGCAAGAATTCACCGGAGAGAGAAATTATTACCTTGGGCTCCTGGGAATTCAGGGGAGACTTCGTGGAGGAGGGAGCTCCTGAGCTAGATAAGGTCTCTCCTTGAGGAAAGGGGGCTAGGAAAAAACCTCAGACTCAGATTTGGGGGTCAGATGTGCCCACGCCAACCCTGCCTTTCCTGTGCCTCAGTTTCTCTGCCTTAAACCGCCGTATAAAGCTAAAGCCCTCTCTCTCCACGCGCCCCCAAGCTGGAGTGGCCAGGTCAGGAGTCAGCGTCTCGTGGGTGGCTGACACCCTAACTTCAGGGAAGTCCCGGGGGTGGCCTGTACCATCCTCCTGTGGGTAGGTCCGCAAGGATGGAGGGGGGAGTTCCCGCAGCCCCGCCCGAAGCGACCAGTGCCGGGCTGTGCCTGGAAGCCCTCCCCCTCCCCCTTCCCCTCCTCCGTGCCCATCTTCTGCTCCCGGTCTCTAACACACCGCGCCCCCTACACTTTACACACCCCCGGCGGGGCCGCGCACGGCACGAAGGGGGCGCGCACGCAAGGGGCCGGCCTGCTTGCGGCGCGGGGGAAAGTTGAGTTGGGAGAAGTTCGGAGCGGCGGGGGCGCGCCCCGGGGTGGGCCAGGGGGAGCTGCCGGGAGCGCGCGCGCGGGAGCCCAGGAAGAGAGCGGGACCCCCGGGACCCCCGGGGAGCGGAGCTTGGAGCTAGCGGGTAAGCGAGGCGGGGGGAGGAGAGGTGGGGGGGACTGGGTCGAGGGGAAGGAGGCAGGGGAGGCCTGGGGCGTTGGGGAGAGGAAGGGAAGGAAGGAAGGAGGGAAGGGACCGTAGACCCGAAGTGGAGGCGGGGATGCGGGAGGTGGGGGTGGGAGCGCTGGCCCCGGGAAGAAGGATGGGGAAACTTGTCCGCAGTGTAGACGACCGGCCCAGGTCCACTTGTTGGGGTTCTACAGAACGGGGGTGCTGCGCTTCCTGCTATCCAAAAGGGCTCTGCAGTCAGGCGCGGTCTCCGGCAGGGCTCTGCAAGACCTCCAGCCTCGGCTCCCCAGCTAGGTCACTGGATCCCCCTCCTCCATCCTTCTCTGCTTCCTCCATGACTCCCTCACGTCCTCTCAGACCCCCACCCCTCTGGCTGAGACCCCACTCCCCGGGCCCTCCTCCAGGGACGCCCCTCCATCTGCCTCCTAAGGGGCGGAGCCGAAGGTGTGGGGGAGTCAGGTCAATCCAGGACACAGGTCAAGTCTGCGGGGCAGCAGAAGGGCAGGGTTGAGTGAGGACCAACCCCAAGGGAAGACAAATAGACCTTGAAGTAGAGGGTTCCAGTCTTGGGGGGAGGGGGGAGAAGAGGTCCCTAGCCCTTCTAGGCGTCTAGCTGCCTGCCACCCTGCCCCCTTCCCCTAGGGCCCAGAAGTGGAGGGGTGTGGAATGTGAGGGGAGCAGGGAATAAAGCCCAAGAGGGGGTCCCGGGGTGTCTACTAATCCCGTCAGGCTTGGTGTGGGGAGAGATGTTAATCCCCCGGGGCTGGTCGGGGCCGGTCCCGGGAATGTGCCCCCACCCCGGATTATCGGCCCGGGACGCTTGGGACAGAAGCTGCTTTGTGTTCAAGCCCAGAGTAGGGGGGTGAGGGTGGGATGGTGGAGGAGGGGGTGATGAGATTAGAAAAGGGGGCAAATTGAGGGCCTAGTCATGTAAGTATGAAGCGCCGATGGTAGGACCACCTGCAGAGGCTCTGGACAGAGATCCCCCCCACCCCATACAGGACTTCCCCCAGCCCCCTATGGGGGAGGGGGGCTGTGCAGCCTAGGGAGGGACGTGCCTTGGCTAAGGGCCGGCCTGGGGGGGGGGGGGGGAGCCGAGAGACGGTCAGCTGAGTTGAAGCTAGGGCCAGGAATGTTCAGTCCTAGGCTCCCAGAATTGACCCTGAGACCTACACCTTTTCACCCCAATGGACAGGCCCCTTCACACGGATCTCCCCCCTCTCTTCCCCATCCGTGAAATCTGTACACTGATCCACCCCAGAATTTCTCCACTCTCGTTCCCCTTCCTCGGCCCTCTTCTCCATCTTAAACCTAGGAGGCACCCCCTCTATCCCCAGCATATCTGTATACGCTCTCCCCTACCCCCATCCCACCTCTTCGGCCCCTGTTGGCTTTTTAAAGAGCTGCCGCTGCTCCGAGACCCTCTCCTCGGCCCTCCCTGACCTGCCCTCTTCCCCCACCCAGCCCTAAACCAGTCATGGTCACGGGCAGGTTCTAGCCCTGAGGTTCAGATTTTTCCAAACTGGGAGGGGTGGAGGGGGAAGGAGGATCTGCCCCTCCCATCACCTAGGGTCCCAGTGTCCAAGGAGCTAACAGGAGACCTCCTACCCCACCTCTCAATCCAGTCACGTGCCCCTCCCCCCACCCCCCCAGCATAAAACTCAACCCCGGCCGCCCGGCTCCCTCCCTCCCTCCGCTCCCGCTGGGTGAGTTCAGAGACGAGGCTTCAGCTCCTCCTCCACCGTCCCCCCACTTCCCTCCCCTCTCCGATTTCTGGCGGGGTGCTCTTTGCCAAAGGGGAGGGGGTGAGGCTGAAGGGGGTGGGGCGGGCCCTGGGTTAGGACCCCTCCCGATGTCTCCAGTGTCCCTCTGTCTTTCTGTCTAGTTCTCTTCCTGGAAAGAGTTCAGTTTTCATCTCGTCTCCCTGCCAGTTCTCGGTCCCAATCTCTCTCTCTCACTCCATCTCCACTCCACTAGCTTCTCCGCCGTGCTCCTCTTTCTGTCTGTCTGTCATCACGGTCACCAGGCCGTCTTCTTTTCCATCTCTCCTCTCCTCTCGTTCCCTTCCTGTCTAGGTCTCTTGTCACCCACCACCCCTTCCTTAGCCTGTCTCGGTCCCTTTCTTAGGCAGCTTTTTCTCTGTTTCATTCTCTTCATCTCTTCCTCTCCCTTACTGCTCTTTTCCCCTTAGTTACCTTGGCTTTGATCAGTCTCTCCGTCCTTCTTCGTTTTTGACCTTAGTAAGAGCTCCACTTCCTGCTGCCCCTCCATTTCTTTTCCTTTTATCTTTTTCCCGTTGCTATTGTCTCACCTCTCCCACCTATACTGCGGTCCTTTAAAGCATAAGATGACATTAAGGGTGGTAAATATAAGTGTGTGTATTTGTAGGTGAAAAGATTAGCAGTACGGCTCCGTAGCGCTTTCTGCCGCTCTGAGCTCCATTTCTCCTTTTGCCGTCTCCTGTCATTTCTTTTTCTCTCTCCTTGATGCTCAGTGCTGTGCACACAGTAGGTGTTGAGTAAATATTTGGGCATGAAGTCATCGATTGCCTTTGCCTTTGTTTCTCAGTCTCGTCACTAATGATGTTTTCCTAATGCCTAAGGGTATGCTGCCCTCAAGTTGTCCAGGGAGTTGCAGGGACAGTGAGAAGGGCTAACACCTTGGCAATGAGCAGCACTCCCAGACGTCCTGCCCTGGGCACCGGCCCAGGTCCTGGTCCCTTCCGAACAGTGAGTACTATCCTCTCAACACCCAAGCCCCCAAAGGTTCCTAACCCTTACTTACCCTACCGCTCACGTCCCAGACTGCCTCCCTCTGGTACATAAAAGTCCTTAGTCCGCACACCTCCAACCCAGTTCCCAACATATACCCCCAACCCCATCCTGTCCTGATACCTTCTGGAGTCCTGGGCGTTTCCTTGGGGGAGGAGGGTGGCACAGCTAACTGGGGCTGGCAGCCAATTTGTGGTCGATTGAGATGGAAGGGGTTGTTAGGTGGATCTTAGGAGATGGGGGAGCAGGGTTTGGGCGTGTTGGTGGTGGCTAGGAGTGGAAGGCCCGGCATTGTTGGAGATTTCCTGCCTTTTCGATGGAGTGAGTGCTTGTAGTGGGAAGGAAATAGATGGTTGTGCCCCGAAAAGAGATGAGGGGTGGGGTGAGTGCTATTTCCTTATTTCCCCCAAGAAGAAATCTTGCCTTCTCTCTCAGGACCCAGTCTCTGCTGGGTGGCATCTCACGTCTCAAGTCCCGCCCACCCCGCCCCGGGGATGTAGCTTCAGCTTGTCTGCCCCGCCTTCTGTCTCTGGTGTCTTAGGCCCCGCCCCCTCTCCATGTGGCTGTTGCCCCACGTGGCCCCCCCTCTTTCTCCCCGGGGGAAATCATTAACCCCGAGCCCCACTGCTTTAGCCCAGTTATTGGTCACTTTGTCCCAGTCAGACACATGACCAGGAAGGTGCGTGGGCCGTTCCCCCTCCCTCTACACTGCACCCCCCGCCGGCCATGGACTTCCTCCTGCGGCCTCAGGTGCGAGGGGTCCTCCTCAATCCCCTCCCTCCTTTCCCTTTCCTCTACCTACTCAGCTCTCCTTCCCCCTTCCTATCTTCTCACTACTCTTATTCCACCTACTGTGCCTGCCCGCTTCCCTCCGCAACATCTTCCTGGTCCCCCCATCCTCTTTCCATGCTCACCTCCTGCTTCCCCTGCCCCCCCAGCTTATCCTGGGGGTGGTGCAGAGAGCTTTATGGGCTCGGCAGAGCTGAGTTAGAGCTGCTGAAATGAGCTGGGCAGGTTCTGTCTTCATTGGGGAATAGGGCCCCCTCAAATACCCTCCCACTCATTCAGCTATCCACAATTACGGCCTTACGCTCCCACCTCCCCTCCCCTTTCTTGGTCACTGACTAGCTGGCACCATCAAGGTTGCGGGGATGGGGGGGGAGACCCACTCCCTCGCCCTTGGAGGTTCTGATGCCCTTCAGGGCCTGAGGCTCCTGAGCAAATATTTGGTGATGGCTGGAGCAGGGGACTGCCACCGGCACAGGAGGGGACAGGGACTGGGTTACTAGCTTAGTTCGGCTCCGGCTGGGCGGCCGCTCAGCTCGCTCCCGGCGTGCGGCACAAGCTTCGCGCCGCAGCCCCGCCGGCCGCTGCTGTCTCCACTGCTGCTGCCCTCTTTCCTGCAGGATGACTCAGGTGGGGGGAACGAGGCGGCAACCGCGGGGGTGGGGGCTGCGGGGCGGCACACAAAGTCCACTGCCCATTTCCGTACCCCATCCCGCCCGGGGCAGGGTTTCGGTGCGGGCCCCCTTTGGGTCCAGGAGGCTGGCTTGGGGGGTGCCCAAGTTACTACGGCTCTGCAGCAGTCCGCCCCTGGAGCCCGGAGGGAAAGTCTTCATTATCCAGTGTGAGAAACGCCCAAATGATGCCTCCGAGCATCCGGATCTTGGGAAGGGAGCATTCCTCTTGGGAGTCAGGGCAGTGATTTTTCCACATTACAGAAGTGACCCTAGTACTGAAGTGCCCTTGTGGGCGTGGTCCTGGCCCAGAAAGGGCAGGAAATGGGCAGAGCAGGGGCACTTGGGGGGGGTGTTTGGAGGGGGAAGGCGGCTAGAGGAGCAGGGATTGGGGGCGGGGTGAACAGCCGGGACCCCTGAGGCTCTCTTTCCTCTCCTCCCCACCGTCCACAGCCTGAGCCAGAGGGCTCAGGCCCCCACGCGGGCCCCGGGTGCCCTCCGTTCGCCGAACAGGAAGACGACGAGCTGCACCGCACTTTGGGCCTGGAGCGCTTTGATGAGATTCTGCAAGAGGCAGGATCCCGCAGCGGGGACGAGCCGGGCCGAAGCTATGGGGAGGAAGACTTTGAGTGTGAGGGGGCGGGCCCTGAGAAGGGAGGGGAGGGAGGGAGCTGTGGAGGAAAGTGGGGGGAGACAGCAGGAGGTCCCCCCCTCTGACCGAGTTCTTATCCTCTGCCAGACCACCGCCAGTCTTCCCACCACATCCATCACCCACTGTCTACCCACCTGCCTCCGGACGCGCGCCGTAGAAAGAACACCCAGGGTGCTGGCAGAAAACAGCGCAAACGCCCAGGAGCCTCCCCCACGGGAGAAACCCCCACCATTGAGGAGGGTGAGGAAGACGAGGATGAGGCCAGCGAAGCGGAGAGCGGCCGGGCGGCTCCCCCGCGGTCTCCGAGCTCCACTCCGACTTCTGTCCAGGTAAGTGGGAGCCCCGCCGCACTCCCCCCGCCTTGGGTGAGGGTGAGGCGGGGGGAGGCTCGGAGGGGAGGTGAATGTGGAAAGCTCCTCTTCCTTCCCTTCCTTCCCTTGTTTGCTGTTCTAGTTCTTCCTCCACGAGGACGATAGCACTGAGAGAAAACCAGAGGGACCTGTTCCTTCTTCCCCACCGAAACCCTCCCACCAAGAAACAAGCCCCAAAGCTCCTAGAGGGGTCCTGCCCGGGTAAGTGGCATCTCCCATGCAGAGGCATGTAAGAGATATGTACTGTGGTCAAAAATACCGAGGTGGTTTGCAGGACTTAGATAAGTTGGAGATCTACCCGTTGGCGACTTACTTTCTAATTAAGGACACTGTTTGGGAATGTTTGGCCCTGTAAAAGCCACATTCCAACCAACCCTGTAAAACCAAGTAAAAGTTAATCACCTTAGGGGAACAAGGAGTGAATTTTCTATGGCCTGACCTAGCTTTTCTTTCTCATCCCTTCTCAAAAAGCCATTCCCTCTTTTAGCATCAGTTAAGCACCTTCACTGGCCAAAAACTCGGAGCTAAGGTTCTCCTACCTCAGAGGAGCACTTCCAGGTTTCTGCCTCGGTCCCCCTCCCAGCTTGTGCTTTACTCACCCTTAAAGCCCAGATAATCTCCCTCCTCTTAACTAAGGTACTGCTTTGTACCTCCAGCTTTCTCTGGCTGCCCTCTTTCCACTTCCCCCAGCTGAAAATGGTTTTCCCCTCCTCAGATTTTCCTAGAGAGAACATTTTGTCCAGATCTATTCTTTTATCGTGTTGTATCCCAGCAGATTATAAACTCACTGAGGGCAGTGACTCATTTTTCCCAATGTTCCCAGAACAGAGCATTGTATATATTTTTAAACTATCTGTTTACTTGTATTGAATTGTACCTTGTGCTCCAAGTATTTGTCTCTTAAATATCTCCTCTTCATTGAGCTTCATTAACATAGGAAGGTTTCTGTCTTATCTATGTTTTGTAACACCCTCCATGTGTTGTGGCGTACAGTTGTTGATTGGATGGAGTGAGGTGAGATCAGTCAGGGAGGGCTTCCCACAAAAAACTGAGGAGCTTTTTTTTTTCAAACTTCAGCTCATATATTTGTCGCTTGCTTTCTGCTGTTCACTTTGAGACAGTTTAAAAGAAGGAAAGAATAAAAAGGTTTTTATTAAGCTCTTTTACTGTGTTCCAAGCATTACACTAAGTACCAGCAATAAAAATGAGATAGTCTGCCTTCAAGGAGGGTCTAATAAGGATGGGCAACATAGAAGGGACTGGGGGAAAGGAGGGGAGGTTTGGTCTGAGGCAGAGGTGGCAACAGCCACACTTCCCAGTACAGAAGGAATCAGCTTAAAATGTAATTGGAAAATAGTTAAGAAAATGAATAAAAATATAATAGAACATAGATCATAACATGTGGTTTCCTAAGTCAGTACTGCAGCCCACTGGGATCCTTATGTAGACAGGGTTTAGTAGGCTGCCCCACTCCTACTGGTTGCTGGTCTGAGCAATGGCAGAGAAGGTGAAATAGTCCATAGAACAGTCACTGGACATGTCTTTTCTAGAAGCAGTGGTAATATGGATTTAATTACTGTGTCCAGAGAAAAGAGGTAGGAGTGGAGTGACCTAGCAATAGGGCAGACGGGAGCTGGTCTTCTAGTTTGATTTATTTAGGACAGTCTAGGTACCATGGGTTAGGTAAAGCCACTTAGAGGCCTCAAGCATAGGACAGGTGTTCTAATGCTAAATGGATATAACTTCCAGGGATTGGGGGCATGGCTTGGCATGGATTCCAGAGGGTCTCGTGTGGATGGTGAGAGTAGGGATGGGTGTATCTGTAGCATGACGGAAACAGGACAATCACTGTGGGCACAGCTGAATGCATAACTACCATGGGCCCTGTGTGGTTGGAGGAAAATGGTTCAAAGTCAGGGTACGGCAGCGAGCCCTGTGTGACTCATTCCATGGCCCTGCCCCCAGTCTTGGGTGGTGACTAATGTGAAATAGGAAGCACATATGTAGTGGAAAGCTGTATTTATTGAATGTGGAACAAGCTGACCAAAAGTAGTTTAGATGATTCCAGTTCTTGTTTTTTGTATTTGTAATATCCAGAGTAAGGAAGTAGGAGATTGCTATGTGTCTTCTCAGGGAGAGACTGAAGGAGTTTACTTCTTTAAAGTTTGCAAAGTGCCAGACATACATGATCATATTTGATCCCCCACATGAGGTAGGTGCAATTATTATCTCCATTTTATAGGTAAGGAAGCTGAAGCCAAAAAAGCTTAAATGGTTTCCCCAGAGGTACACAGATAGTGACTGAGGCTAAAACTGAACACTTTTTCCTGACTCCAAGTGTAGTGCTCAGGAACTGCACCTGTCTGCCTCATTAAAAGGTAGAATATGTATTCTGTGTTATAGACTACAAAGCTATAGAAATATGGAGAAGGGAGATATGTGTGGTTTGGCTCAGATGAGCAGAGAAAGCCTCACTGATCCCCAATACCTAAGTTCAGATGCTGCTTCAAACACTTTTACTAACTGTGTGACCTAGGGTGAGTCACAAAGCCTCTCTCTGCCTCAGTCTCTTTACCTTACAAGGGTATATTAAGGATAAAACGAGATCCATAAGGGACTTTGCAAACCTTAAAGTATAGCTAGGCCTTTAAGAATATTTTAGCAGGTTGGGAAGGCCCCTCAGGAAAAAGAAATAGCATAAGCAAAGGCAAAGTTGTAGGAATAATAACATTTGGAGTTACAGTCATGGGATTGGTGGGGGAAGCTTGGGACAGGTAGAGTAGGAGCAGATTGTACAATTTGGGGTTGATAAAACAGTCCCAGGGTAATATCTGGATTTGGATTAAGCTGCTGTGCGGATTTGCCATGTTTTGGGCTTGACAGCTAGTACAGGTAGATACTGACTTTGTCCCAAGACCAGATTAGGTACGGCAGTGAGGGCAGAGGGGTGGCTTACACGGGGTTTATCTCTCCCAGGGCTCCAGCAGAAGAGGCATCCGGAGGTGCTGTGGGGGGAGAGGATGGAGGAGCGCCAGGTCGTCCTTCTGCTAAAGCCCAACCGGGGCACCGAAGCTACAACCTGCAGGAGCGGCGCAGAATTGGGAGCATGACAGGGGCTGAGCAGGCACTGCTGCCCAGGGTGCCTACAGATGAGAGTGAAGCCCAAACCCTGGGCACTGCTGACCTGGACCTCATGAAAAGTGAGAACTCTAGTGGGTTGGTAATAGGGAGGGCTTCAAAGATAGAACTGGGTCTGGAGAAACCCACCAGGAAATAAAGGGCTAGGATCTAGAGTGCTGGGTGGAGGAAGAAGGAGAAGAATAATCCATCCTTCCTCTTATCCTTGAATCTCCAAACACCGTCCTCCACCCCACCCCACTCCCCACACCTTGTCAGCTGCTTCCGTACATACACATCCACTCCAGTCTCCGTTCTTTACAGGTCACCGGTTTGAGGATGTGCCAGGTGTGCGGCGTCATTTAGTGAGGAAGAATGCCAAGGGACCTGTGCAGGGGGGCAGAGAGGGGAGAGAGCCTGGCCCTACACCACGCACTCGACCCCGGCCTCCCCACCAGCCCCATGAGGTAACACACCCTGCTTCAAGTCTGTCTGACCTTTACCCCACCACAGCCACAACCCCTCAGCAAAATAATTCTTTACATGTTTAATTTGTCAAAGCATATCCACTTTTGTTCTCATCTGATCCTCACAGCTACCTAGTATCAGTAAGTAGGGCAGGTGGTCCTTTTCCTTAGGTGAGGGACAGAATCCTTTGACTAGTCCAACACCATGTGTACTTGGTGACAGCAGGGCACAGGCTTGCCAACCTAGTTTTCTTTCCACCCCCAACACAAAGGTAAATAGGAGCAGCAGACCTCTCCATTCCGTACTGTCCCCACCCCCAATAAGCCCAGTACATAATCATTTCACCACTATCGCTCACTAGATTGGAAAACCTCTTCACCCTCCCAGGTGTTTGTGGAGCTCAATGAGCTCTTGCTGGACAAAAACCAGGAGCCTCAGTGGAGAGAGACAGCTCGCTGGATCAAGTTTGAGGAGGATGTGGAGGAGGAGACTGACAGATGGGGAAAGCCCCATGTAGCCTCACTTTCTTTCCGAAGCCTACTAGAACTTCGGAGAACCCTGGCTCATGGTAACTGTCTTTACTTGTCTTCCTAGCCTTCAGTTTTTCCAGCTTCAGTCTCGTAGGTGGGGTGTGCTACTTGTGGCCCAGTTTTCACTGACTATCCATGATCCCTCCCTTCCAATCTTTGTACTTTGGTGCATTACCCCCTGCACCCCAACAATAAGCAACTGTCTTTAGGTGATTGTAATGCACAATGCCAAATATTACCAGAGACCTTATGAGTTCTACATACCAGGGGAGCATGGGACATCTCTGTTGGGTTGTGACATGCGTATTGCGATGTCAGCAAGTCCCTTCGTAGATTTTTCTGTTTCTTTATGCATTCCTAGCTCACTTATCTGACAGATACTGTCATAGAATGGGCTGTTTCTGCACCACGGAAGTTTCTAGATAAATGAAGCCTTAAGCAACAGGACTGTGTTTAACTGTTTTAGTGGAGATTTTTTCTAAACTGGAGTACATCCTCCCCTGCCTTCGTCACTGGAGGATACCAAACATAATTTAACATTTTCTTGGTAGCTCAGTCATAATTGTGAACATTTGTTGTAATTCTGTGTTAGAATCTGGGACTGCCTGCTTTAAATGGCAAGCAGTCAAGCTTTAAATGGCTTCGAGGCTTCTGGACTTCTTCGTTGTTGGCTGTCCTTGCTGCTGTCAGGGTACTTGTCTGTGCTAGTGAGCCCACTTTCTAATTTGCTGCATCTAATTTGCTTTCGGCTTGGAAACCAGGTGACTAAGCCTGTTAAGACTGATACAAATTAAACAGATAAGAGAACCCCAGAGAGTCAACTGAAAAATTGAGAAGGTAACCTTGGAAAAGTTGAAGGATATAAATAAACCTACATAAATCATCAGTATTCCTCTAGATTACCAACAGAAAGAGCTAGGGAAAAAAAAGTTCCATTCAGAATAACTACAGAAGCAATAAAATCTTTGGGAGTATATTTACAAAGACTACAAGAAACTAGACAATCCTAATTACAAACACTCTTTGTGGAAATGAAGACCTACATGATTTGGGGAATATTAATTGTTGATGAGTAGGTCAATCCAATGTAATGAAAATTATAATACTACCTGAATCTCCCTTCAGTGCTGTACTGATACAATGGTCAAAAGAATATTTTACGGAGCTAGAAAAAATATGGAGCAACAAAAAGTAGAGAATCTAAAGTGAGAAGGAAGGGGGTCTCAAACTATGACAAAGTAGTCATCACTGAAATGATGTGGTACTAGTGGAATAGAGTAGAAGTAAACAAACAGTAGAACGGTGTTTGATAAATCCAACCCAGTTATTAGGGGAAGGTCTCATGATAACAGTCTGGCAGAAATTAGGCTCAGATCAATACCTCATACCAAGATAAACTCCAAATGGATGGCTATATGACCTAAATGTAAAAGGTCACATCATAAATTAGGGGAACAAGAAATAAACTGCCTTTCAGATCTACGGACAGGGAAGAGTTTATGACTAAACAAATGACAGAGTATCACACGGGGTAAGTTTGGGCAGAAACAAAATCTAATAGAGTTAAATTTAGAAGGGAAACAGGAAACTGGGGGGGGGGGGGCTTTGCAGCAGATATCTTCGACAAAGGTCTCATCAGAGATTTATAAAGAACTAATTTAAATTTATAAGACAAGGCCATTCCCCCAGTAAATGGCCAAGGATATAAACAGGCATATTTGAAAGAAATAAATTTTTGATGTCAACAGTTTCATGAAAATAGTTTGTTACTCATCTAATAATTAGAAAAATGCAAATTAAACTTGAGGTTCTGCCTTCTGTACATCAGACTGTCAATGATGACAAAGAAAATGACATGTTTGAAGGGTTTTGAGAAAGCAAGTACACTGATGTACTTTTGGTGGAGTTGTGAATTGGTCTAGCCATTCTGGAAAGCAGTTTGGAATTAGGCCCCAAAATGTACCATGCTATGCGTACCCTTTGACCCCACTATATCACTATTAGGCCTATGCTTCCAAAGAAGTCAAAGAAAGGAAAAGGACTTAAATGAACTAAGATGTGTATAGCAGCTCTTTTTGCTGTGGAACCCAAAAGTTGGAAACTAAGGGAATGTTTTCCCTTTAGAGAATAACTAAACAAATTGTGACACATGAACATAATAGAATATTATTGTACCTTGAGAAATGAAATGGACGGTTTTAGAGAAAACCGAGGGACTTCTGTGAACTGATAGAGAGTGAAATGAGTGGGACTAGGAGAAGAAGCTATATAATGGCAATATAGAGAAAAATCTCTGAAGAAAGTCAGCTCCAAGTGAAGTGTCGCCCATCTTCCCTTTTGCACTCTTCCAGGGGCTGTTCTCCTAGATCTGGATCAGCAGACGCTGCCGGGGGTGGCACACCAGGTGGTAGAGCAAATGGTCATCTCTGACCAGATCAAGGCTGAGGACCGGGCAAATGTGCTTCGGGCCCTGCTGCTGAAACACAGGTAAGCGGTTCTGAGATAAAACTCTCCCCGGCCCCCAAGTCATAAAGGCACTCCTTTCCCCTACCCGCTTTCCATTGATGATCCTTCTGATTTCTGTCCCCACCCCCAAAAAATCCATTCTTCTCCACAATGTACATTACTGAGACATGCTACTGAAACTCAAGGATCCACACACTGTACAGAAAATGTTCCTTTCTGTGTAGTCGTCCTTGCCAAGGCTTCTCCCCTCCCTCTCCCCTGTCGTCCACATATCTACAACCTCCTAGGTTTCCTTATCTCTTTACTTCTCTCCCTATCAGCCATCCAAGTGATGAGAAAGATTTCTCCTTTCCCCGAAACATTTCTGCTGGCTCCCTGGGGTCACTGCTTGGGCATCACCATGGTCAGGGGACTGAGAGTGACCCCCATGTCACTGAGCCTCTGATTGGGGGAGTTCCTGAGACCCGCCTGGAGATAGAGAAAGAGGTGAGGAAAGTCCTGGAAGACTGAGTTGACAATGATGAGAGGAGGAGGGAAGAGAAAAGGAGATGGGAGACCTGTATTCTAATGACAATAATAGCTAGCCTTTCTACAGCACTTTAATAGTGGCAGAGCACTTTATGTATGTTGTTGACCTCATTTGATTCTCAGCCCTATGAGGAATGTGGTAGGATTATCTCTATTTTCTAGTTGAGGACACTGAGGAACAGAAAAATTAAGTGACTTGCCCATCATCACACATCTTATAAACATTACAGGAAGGATTTGAATTTGGACCTTTTTGACTCTCAATAGCAGTGTTTTATCCACTGAGCCACATAGCTGTTTGGTTCCAGCTGTGTCTTTTCACAGATATGTGACTTTGGATGAGTCATTTAATCTTATCAGTTTCCTTATCTGTTAAATGGGGATTGTTGTGAGAAGTGTTTTATAAACCTTGAACCTATATAAATCAGAATATGTTGGTAATTATTTTAGTTCTTAAGAATAGCAGCAATCACTTCTGGGTCAGTGTCCTCATCCATCAAACAGGGACAGCCACACATCTCCTTACTTCAAAGGAATGCTGTGAGAATGCTTTTATCTCAAGGTAGAGGAGAAGGACAATGAATTTTGGTAGGCGATGTTATAGGCTAGGGAGATGGACTAAGCTGTCTTCTTTTTCTTCCTCCACCCCAGCGGGAGCTGCCTCCTGCTGCCCCTCCCGCAGGCATTACTCGATCCAAGTCCAAGCATGAACTGAAGCTGCTGGAAAAAATTCCTGAGAATGCAGAGGCCACTGTGGTGCTCGTGGGTATGAGGGGTTCAATCTTGGTTGGGGCGTGTGGCTAACGGGGGAATGTGATTTAGGTAGAGTGGATGGTCTGAGGAATAGGCTATTTGGGGGTACCTCCCCTCTGCACCCGCTTCTCCTGGTAACTTTTGTGCTCATCTTAAACTAGGTACAGTTCCTGCTTCCTATCTATGCTTTTGAATATTGACACAGAACCCCCCCCTTTCACTTTTTTTAAATACTATTTTTCCTCTAATTATATGTAAAAACAATTTTTAACATTTTTACAAGTTTGTGTTCCAGATTCTCCCTCCCTGAAATAGTGAGCAATCTAAATTATACATGTGCAATCATGTAAAACATATTTCCATATCAGTCATTTTGTGGAAGAAAAACCAAAAAAAAGAGAGAAATAAAGTGAAACACAGTATGCTTTGGTCTGTATTCAGACTCCATCAGTTCTTTCTCTGGAGGCAGAGAGCATGGGTCCTTTGGGATTGTCTTGGATGATTGTATTACTGAGAATAGCTAAGTTATTCACAGTAGTTCATCATCCAATATTGCTGTCACTATATACACTGTTCTCCTGGTTCTGCTCATTTCATTGTGCATCAGTTCATATAAGTCTTTCTAGGTTTTTCTGAACTCATTCTGCTTGTCATTTCTTATAGCACAACAGTATTCCATTACAATAATATGGTGCTTCATCCATTCTCCAATTCATCCCCTCAGTTTCTGATTCTTAAGCCACCACAAAAAGAGCTGCTATAAATACCCTTGTACAACTAGGTCTCCGCTCCCCCCTGCCCCTTTTTTTGATCACCCCCTTGCACTTCTCATCCTAGGCAGACACATCCTTCCTCAGGGCTTCTCCCTCGAGCCTCCCTTCCTTCCTTTTTGCCCTTTACCCTCACAGACCTCCACTTTATGCATTGCCCACTTCAGGTAATCACACACATTGAACCCTGAACTTGGGGACAAGGAGTCCCAACTGGATCTCTCTGAACATCAGTTTCCTCATTTGTAAAATAAGAATGATGATACAAGTAGTTACTACTTCTGTAAATTGGCGTCCTCTATTAGTGTCATAATTCTGTCTTCCTTGTGAACTGGGGAATTCTTGTGTTTACCTCTCCGCACTTACTCCTCACATCCTTCCCTGTGGGTTCAGTGTCCTGTCTTGCCCCTCCCATCTGCCCTGCCTCCTCCTGTCCTCATCACTGTCCCTGTATGCCCCTTTTCTCTTGTCAGGCTGCGTCGAGTTCCTGTCCCGGCCCACCATGGCCTTTGTGAGGCTTCGGGAGGCCGCGGAGCTGGACGCTGTACTTGAGGTGCCTGTGCCTGTGCGCTTCCTTTTCTTGCTGCTGGGCCCGAGCAGCGCCAACATGGACTACCACGAGATTGGCCGCTCTATCTCCACCCTCATGTCGGACAAGGTCAGCCTACCCTATCCTCCTCTTTCCCCCCATAATACAGCATTTACAAGTTAACCTCTGAACCCAAGAGGATGCATTCACTTAACTGATATATATGTTCAAAACACTGGGAACAAACGAATCAAACAAATGTTGTGCTCAGGGAGCTGACAATCCAACAAGGTTGGCTTTTTCCTTTCCCCCTAGTACCCACTGACTGATTTCACTAGAAGGGTTTCTCGGTCCTGCCCTTATGCCTAACAGAGCTCTGTACATACAGGTGGCTACTAAATGTCTGGTGGTGTACTGGTGCTCTGGTTTTCTTTCTGTGCCCATGCCCTCCCCTTCTTTGGCAGCAATTCCATGAGGCAGCCTACCTGGCAGATGAGAGGGAAGATCTGCTGACCGCCATCAATGCCTTCTTGGACTGCAGCGTGGTGCTGCCACCATCGGAGGTGCAGGGCGAGGAGCTCCTCCGGTCGGTAGCCCACTTCCAGCGACAGATGCTTAAGAAGCGTGAGGAGCAAGGGCGGCTGTTGCCTACGGGTGCTGGGTTGGAGCCCAAATCCCCTCAAGACAAGGGTACGGGGGCCAGGCTGGGCTGGGAGGGGAGATGGGAGAAATGAAAGTGAAGGGATCTCAAGGTGGGCATACAAGGGTCTGGGCAGTTTTAGGGTGGGCATAAGGTTGTGGCCAAGATGGGTAATGTTTCTGAAAAGTGGGGAGGATGTGACTAAAGTGTGGATTTAGGGAAGGACAGAATTCTAGTGCAGGTGTTTGGGGATATGTTTCAGAAAGGGAATCCCTAGATTCTAGAAGAAAAGGTGGACAGGGATATTGGGGGAAAGGTGTATTCTTAGGGAGCAGGTTAGGCTTTTAGAGTTTAAAGGTTTCTCCATCAGAATAGGGAATTTGTGGGTGACCAGAAGGAGTCTGGGAATTTGTGGGTGACCAGAAGGAGTCTGGGGGATTCAAGTGGAAGGGAGGTTGTCCCTGATGGAGGCCGGGACTGCAGCACTCCTACAGATGGCAGAAGCATCAGGGGGAGTAGATGATGATGATCCTCTTCGGCGTACGGGCCGGCCCTTTGGAGGACTGATTCGGGATGTGCGGCGCCGTTATCCTCACTACCTGAGTGACTTCCGAGATGCACTGGATCCTCAGTGTTTAGCAGCTGTCATCTTCATCTACTTTGCTGCCCTGTCCCCTGCCATCACCTTTGGGGGGCTGCTTGGTAAGTTGGGGATTGAAGGCAGTGGTGACAGAAGGGATTAAATAAATAGAATCTCTAGACCTTGATGGGAATTTGGGAGGAGGGGAATCCTTGGATCCTTAGCACTTGCATCTCTCCATCTCAGGAGAAAAGACAGAAGATCTCATTGGTGTTTCTGAGCTGATCATGGCCACAGCTCTCCAGGGTGTGATCTTCTGCTTGCTGGGTGCCCAGCCCTTGCTCGTCATTGGTTTTTCTGGGCCTCTGCTGGTCTTTGAGGAAGCATTCTTCTCGGTAAGTCTGATTATAGGCTATCGAAGGTAGTAGCAGGGGTGTGTGGGAACAAGGCTTAGAGGCTCACTATGAGGTACTGATTACTTGCCTACTTTCTGTGACATAATGGATATAAAGGCTAGATTTGGAATGAAAAAGACCTAGATTGGAATTCTGCCTCAGATCCTTAAAGCTGGGTGACACTTACTGTCCCTGAGCTTCAGTTTCCTAATCTGCAAAATAAAAAAAAGCACCTACATCACAGAGACCAAGAGGAGCTCTTTCCCTCACAGCTCCCTAAACGTGACTTGAGCTATAGCCTCTTCCCTTCTCCCTTGCCCAGTTTTGCAGCTCCAATGGCCTGGAATACCTGGTGGGCCGAGTGTGGATTGGGTTTTGGTTGGTGCTCCTGGCTCTGCTGATGGTGGCATTAGAGGGCAGTTTCCTTGTCCGCTTCGTCTCCCGGTTCACCCAGGAGATCTTTGCCTTCCTCATCTCTCTCATTTTCATCTATGAGACCTTCTTCAAGCTGATCAAGGTAAGTAGCTCCCTTTTACAGCAGGGATCTCTTTGAGGTTCAGTTAGTGGGCAGGGGCTGGCTCCCCACGGAGATCTACCTACTCCCTATGTGTCTTGGTTCTCCAATCTCTGGAAGTTGGTGCTGTACCACCTTGCATAACTACATGGAAAGAATGGCTGCAATGTTTATACTATACCTAGTATGGCTGGAAAGGTAGGCTGGAGCCAAGATGGCAAGCCAAGGGCTCTGTATTTTATTAGCAGGAAACCACTAAAGGTTTTTGAGCAAGGAAGTGAAATAGTCAGGTGTTTGCATAAGGTAGATTATGTTGGCACATGTGAAGGGTGGATGAGAGACCAGAGACACTGGAGTCAGACAAGTTACAAGGTTCTGATAAATAGTTTAGACAATGGGTACTTGAACCTGGGTAGTGAAAATAGATAGAAAGGTATAGAGAGACCGCAGTTACAATCAAATGTATTTGGTAATTAGATGAATGTAGGAAGAAGAGTGAGGGAAGATCCTGGGAGACTGGAATGATGGGTGGCACAAGAATGCGTTCAGTTTTGGAGATTTTGGATTTGAGTTAATGGCAAGGTGGAGATGTACAGGCAATTGAAAATAAAGTATTGGAACTTCAAGAAGAAATCGGGTCTGGAGATAGATTTGGAAGGCATCAGTATAAAGGTAATAATTAAAGGCATGACTGTATAGCTAATGATGATGTAAAGAGAGAAGAGGGATGGGGATGAGGCCTGGGCACGGAAAGGAGCAAGCTGGGAGAACCAGGAGAATTCATGGTCATGGATGCCAGGGCAAGAAAGAATAGTAAGAAGCAAGGATGTTTTAACAGGATCAGACATTGTAGAGGTCAAGGAGAGTGACTAAATATAAAGGCCAGTGGATTTAGTAGGTAGCCTCAGTGATAAATGCTACACAACACTGGGTAGGTAGGACATGTAGTCTGGGTTTGAAGACAGTGGAAGTTTTGAGTGGCTGTGGTTAATGGGAAGGGAAGTCGGTAAGAGATAACTGATTCTGAGTGGCTCTGCATATTCAGACAGCATGAATTCCTAGTGGACTAAGTGGGCACAGTTAAGAATAGAAGCAAAGAAGGTGAATGGTGCAGGTGATCCTAGGGAGTTGATTGTTTAGCAGGGTAGCTTAACAGAAAAACAAAGAGGTGCGGGATTCAAGAAAAGAACAAGGTTGAAATGATTATTGGGTTCAGGCTGAGTAGGGAAGGAAGCAAAGCCAGAACAAGGATTGTACACCAGGGGGAATTGTTGATTTTGGCAAACCGAAAGGATAGCTCCAGAGACCTTAAACCCACCAGATCCTTTATTTGGAAGTTTTCCTTTCTCTCCTTTCTTCAGGCCTACCTGTCCTGCAGGGCCCAGCTCAAATGTCATTTTCATAAAACTTCTGATTTTAGCCTCCTGTCCCAGCCAAAAATGATCTCCCTCTTAATTTTTTCACAATACTTTGTATATCTTTTATGCACTCAAAATTTTCTCTTTTGTATAGTCTGGGTGCATATCTTACTTTTCCTACCAGTCAGGAGGGAGAGAGAGGACTACGGTATCTGTGGTACCCCTAAGTTCCCCAACCCTAGCATCCTAAATCTAGTAAGCACATCTTAATGTTGAATTGAGTGTTCTAAGTCCCATTTCTTCCATGAAGCCTTTGAACAGCTTTGGTTCAGACTCTCCTCTCCTCTTCTTGACCTTTCATCACTCTTAATTTACTCTCCCCATTCATCCCTTGATCATAATCTGTCCTGTACTTTCTATTTCTGTTTTCCAGTGTCTTATCTCCCCTTACCAATCTGTCCTGGAGGGTACTGGGAAGCGTAGGTATTCAGTAAACAGCTCTAGGGTGGTTTGATTAAGGTTTTTCCTCCTTCCATCTTCCCAGATCTTCCAAGAGCACCCACTCCATGGCTGCATTGTCTCCAATGGCTCTGAGCCAGTAGAGGTCGAGAATAAAACGTGGACAGAAACAATGGTGGTACTGAGAAATGGGAGTGCACCTAGTGAGAAGGAGGCCCGGAAACTGAAGGGTCAGCCCAATACAGCTCTGCTGTCCCTTGTGCTCATGGCTGGGACCTTTTTCATTGCCTTTTTCCTTCGAAAGTTCAAGAACAGCAGATTCTTCCCAGGGAGGGTATGTGGCTCTGTGCATTGGAGATTTGGTGGGTAAAGTACAGGAACTTAATATTCTCATCTCCCAAGATTGCCTCTTTCCAGAGGCACGTTAAGTGGAGGAGTTTTTTTTTAATGTTTTCTGAGCCTGCACTCTTTTCCATCCAGATCCGAAGAGTGATTGGAGACTTTGGGGTTCCCATTGCAATTCTCATCATGGTGCTGGTGGATTACAGTGTGGAAGACACCTACACCCAGGTGAGAGGGGAGATGGATGTGCACACATCCAGACTCCCCACTAAAAGGTCATTTCTCCAATCTCTGAGATCTTAAGAACGCCCTAATTCCCCTTATCCTGTGACCTTCACACACCTTATTCCTGTTAAAACTGACTATTTCTGCTTATTGCTCATTTATCTTTGAGCACAGCAGACTGTTGATGTTTGTCGATCCTCTTCCAAATTCCTCACAGCCTTTGACCTCTGCTTTTCCAGAAGCTGAGTGTTCCCAGTGGGTTCTCAGTGACAGCCCCTGAGAAACGGGGCTGGGTAATCCATCCTCTGGGGAAAAATGGAGACTTTCCAGTTTGGATGATGATTGCCAGCTTTCTGCCGGCCATTCTTGTCTTCATCCTCATCTTCATGGAGACTCAGATCACAACGTGAGTCTAAATTTGGGGGATTCATATGGGAAGATATACCTGAGCAACTGGGGATAGTTCTAAATGGAACAAGGTCCATGGAAGTTAGCACATATAGTTCAACAGTTAGACTGAAGCCAAATTATGGAAACCCTAACTATCAGACCAATGACTTTGAATTTGATACATTGGGCACTGGGGAATCACTGAAGGTTTTGGTGTGGAGGTTGTAACATAATGTCAAAAATTCAAGGAAGCCTCTAGAAAGAACTTTAGAAGCAATCCAGTCTAACTGTCATTCTCCATTTTACAGGTGAGGAAATTAAGATAGATCAGATAAGTGACTTGTCCATGCTTACACTGCTAATGGCAGCATTGTGCAGGCCATACTGGAAGAACAAAGAGAATAGAGCAGGGAACTCGCCTAGGCGGCTGTTGTGGTAATCTTGGCCTGCCTGAGAGTACCCTGGACTAGGAGGATGTTTATATTAAAAACGGAAAGGAACAGGCTTTTGAGACATTTTGAAGGAAGAATGAGCCAGGGTAGGTGATCAGATAGCCAGGATTTAGGATGTACATAAGGGACAGTCAGTAGTAAATTACCCTCCTCCTCATCCCACTCATGTAGGCTGATCATCTCCAAGAAGGAGCGCATGCTACAGAAAGGCTCTGGCTTCCACCTGGACCTGCTGCTGATTGTGGGCATGGGAGGTCTCTGCGCCCTCTTTGGCCTGCCCTGGCTGGCTGCTGCCACCGTCCGCTCTGTCACACATGCTAATGCACTTACTGTCATGAGCAAAGCTGTGGCACCGGGGGACAAGCCCAAGATCCAGGAAGTCAAGGAGCAGAGGGTGACGGGGCTACTGGTGGCTGTGCTTGTGGGTATGTTTCACCTTTCAAGACTTTAGCTTCCTGACACTCAGCACCTTCCCGAGGTCTGGAGGGGCTGTTGTGAGCCCTTTACTTCTATGCCCTCTTTGCTCCCCCTACAGGCCTCTCCATGGTGATTGGGGACCTGCTGCGTCAGATCCCCTTGGCTGTGCTCTTTGGGATCTTCTTGTATATGGGTGTGACCTCCCTAAATGGCATCCAGTTCTATGAACGGCTACACTTGCTGCTTATGCCACCCAAGCACCACCCTGATGTCACCTATGTCAAGAAGGTGGGCCCCCTTTCCTTAATCCTGGCCCCATTTTCATCTACTTTTTTTTGTCTAGGCTTTTCCAGCCGCTCTTCCACCATCTTGATGACACAATAAAAACTCAGTCTCTTGCCTATTCTCATTATTAGCTATCATTAGCTGATATCAAGTCACTATCAAGCTTTGGTTCTCTGGTGGTAATGGCTTGTCAGGCACCCTAGTAGATGGGTAGAAGAGTCTCTCTCTGAATACAGGGAGGCTTTGATTCGAAGTCTGCTCCACCTTCTCCCATTCTCCACAGGTTCGGACACTTCGAATGCACTTGTTCACAGCCCTGCAGCTCCTGTGCCTGGCCCTGCTCTGGGCAGTCATGTCCACAGCCGCCTCTCTTGCCTTCCCTTTCATCCTCATCCTCACAGTGCCGCTCCGTATGGTGCTACTCACACGAATTTTCACAGAGCGAGAGATGAAATGCGTAAGACCCACTTCCCCAACCTCAGTCCCTAATTCCTTCAGATTAATCTACTCTCAAGCCTCTAGCCTTTTTTTTTTTAACTTTGCACTTCCAATGTCTCTTCACAACTGAATTGTGGAAAAATTTCTACTCTGAAACAGTTTTTCCTTCGCCTGACTATGATTTCTCTTTCCCACAGCTGGATGCTAATGAAGCTGAGCCGGTGTTCGATGAGAGGGAGGGCGTGGATGAGTATAACGAGATGCCTATGCCGGTGTAGGGTGCTGGACGGAGGGACAAGATTGAGGGACAGGTGGACAGAAGGATCAGGGGCCTTGGTAGTAGGGAGTGGCTCCTCCTCTATTCCTCTACCCCTAGTTTTTATTTAAGTGAATAATTTAAGTCCTCCCCTGGCAGTAAAGTGCTTTGCCTTTCTCTCTCACCTTTTTACCTCCTAGTTCCCCTGGTTCCATGCTTCACTGGGGGAAGGGAAAGAATGAATGAAGAGAGGGCAGGCTCCCAGAAATCATACATATGACCAGGAAAGACTTTAATAAGAAACTAAATCACAGAGAAATGGTACCTTATTCATTACCCATAGGTGGTAGGTGGTTTCACACTCCAAAACAGGAGTATCCCTCTACTTCATGGACCAAAGACCATGTCCACATCTGGACAGCTGTTAGAGAAAGGGACAGAGACTGAGGTTCCTTGTTTTAGGCATTATACACCTGGTTGTTTAGACAGGAGTATGAGGAATTGGGTGAAATATTTCATAGGCAAAAAGGGGATATATGAAACATGCTATCCCTGGGGCAGAATCCCCATCACCCTCACCATACAACATGGCTTTTGTTCCTCAGACACCATAACTAAAAAAGCAAAATTTGCTTCTTGGCCCTGGATCCCAAGCCTAGCCCGGTGCCTAAGAATTTCTTTGCCTGTTCAGTATAGCCTGGTGGCACCATCATAATCCTGTCAGGATTTCCTTTCTGTCAGTCACTGCTCATGACTTTGAACCACTGTTTCCTTATGAGTATGGAAAAGGGGAAAAAGTATACTGAGAGTGGAAAGATCCTTGGATTCAAGAGATATGGCTTCAAGTATTGGCTTTGCCAATAACTGACCATGTAAGCTTAGGCAAATAATTTTAATGGCTGAGCCTCTTTCCTCTTATGTTAAATAAAAAGGTTGGACTACAGGTTCTTTCTAGGCATAAAAATCTGACGTCTGATAGAATAAAATATGGCGGGCCTAAACATTTGGAACTTCTGCCTTTTGATATAGCATTCTAAGGACTGGTCCCTACCTAATCCTAAACATCTCTTTCTCTTCCCTTATCTTGATTAAAAGCCAGCTTCCCCTGCCCACCCAGACTTTCCCTAGCATGGTCTGTTAGGGAAAGATGGACACTTGATGATTTTAGGGAGTGGGGACCCTGGTATCCTAAGATCCATATGTATATAGATGGCAAGCAGGGACAGGTGATATTGCCTTCTCAAGACCAATGGGGAAAGTGGAATGGGGACATGGCCCAAGACACCAAGAAATTATAACTTACTGCCATGTGCACCCCTACCCCTGGCCTTTTCCCTGTGATCACAAGATCTAGGCATCAATCTGACTTAAAATTGGGCAAAAAATAATATATAGAGTGCCTGCGGAAGATAGCAAAGCTAAAAGTGAAAAGAGGAGGAAGAGGGTAGTGGCAGGAGATGCAATCCTCACCTCCTGGACTAAAAACCTCCGAGAATCACATAAACTGCTGGTCGTCAGACAGGTAATTCATCAGCCCTAGGGGCTTCTGCATTACCCCATTGTGGCAGAGGTAAAAAAATGATCATTCATTTGTTTGTCCACTTTTGGTGTCGTACTAAGGATGATTCAGTATCCTGGGGAAGATAAGCAAAACAGCAACTTAAGACAGCACAAGTTCACAAGGCAGTGACTAAGAGCTAAATGAGTTTATTCAAAGTAGTTTAAATGGAGAAAAGTGCTAGGAATTCAGAGGGATAGATCATTGTGGTTGGAAATAACTGAAGGTTTCACATAAGAAGCAGGAGTAAATATGGGCTTGGAAGGATAGGGATGATCTCTGGAGGCAGAAGAATGTCAGAGGATGTGAACTGAGGTAGTGAGGAGGGGGATGAGCGCAGCATGTTTGGCGCACAACTCAGCCTGGTCTGAGCTACGGCTTAATGATGGGGATGAGGAGTTAAGAGGAGGTAGGGTGGGACCAAAGTGTTGCATAATCCAGTAACCAGGCCAAGAAGATTTGAGGGTGGGAGGAATAAGGTTTGCCCAAGAGATGAAGTGGAAGGCCTTGTCTGTGTGGTTAAGAATTTGTCCCAAAGTGCCTCCCAGGCCAGAGCACAGCACCAGAATGGACCGCCCACATTTTCTTATTCAGGCCTAGCCAGAATGGATTTTGTCCCCTCTGCTGTCTCTGTTACCTTGTTAGGGTCCCAGACCTGGCGCTACTGGAAGTTACAGCTCCCAGACTGACCACAATCAGGAATGATTCTTGGAGGGGGTTTACTTTAGACCACTGATCTAAGGCATTCATTCAGCTGGGAAACCTAGGTAGGCAGTGGTGAGGATATCCTAGGCCAGGGTTTGGACTTGCTGTGCCATTTAATTGTGTGACCTTGGGCAAATGCCATCTTTTAGTTTGGAAAGTGTGTTATAAGGATAAAATGACTTATTGGACATGTGAGAGTAACCCCCAAAATTCAAAAGCATTTTATCACTTGATAATTTTCACTATAAACCCATTTGAACCTCACAGCAACCCTCTAGGATAGGCAAGACAGACGCTGCTATCACCATTCTATAGATTCTACCCCAGGCTCGTAGAAGGGTCAGATCATCTGGGTCTAAAGGAGGCGCAGGATTGCAATCCACCAGATGAGGACACCGGCCTCACAGCGGGGAGCCTGCCCCTCTTACTGACTGGTGGTCTCGATGGCTTGAGATCTAAAGATGACCCAGTTCTGCCCCCTTGTTTTAGAGGAGTAAATTGAAGGGAACTGACCGACGTGACAGGTCATAAATTAGCAGCCCGGGCTTGAACTCACTTGGCCAAACCGCTGCTTTTTCAGAGCTCGGCCCCACATTCTCTCCGCCCTGCCCTGTCCATCCACGTTTACAGCACAGCCTTCGGGCTCAGTCAGAGCTGGCAGGGACCCAGGAAGAAATGGAGGCCTAGAGTGCAGAGGTAGTTAGCCTGGGGTTCCCACCGGGCCGTAATGGAGGGGCCCGGGCTGAAGTCGCGCTTCTCCCCGGCCCCGCCCATCCCCGTGGAGATGGGGGTGGGGGGTGGGGAAGGGACACCCCAGCGGTCAGAGTGGGACGAGCCTGCTTCCTCCCGCCCCTCCCCGACTTCCCGGGCACTGCAGAGACGCGCCCGCATCCGCCCCTCGTCCCGCGCCGGGCCGTCATAGGCCAGCTGCCGCCCGGTCCGCCATCTTCCCGGCGGCCAATCGCAGCCGGATGCCCCGCCCTCCCAGGACGTGTTTCCCGTCTGCCCCAGCGTGTCCAGGGCTGCTGGCACCGCCCGCAAAGGCGGCCCGAGAGCTGCGCGCGGGGCGGGGGAGGGGCGGGGCCGACCTTGCTGTCCGCCCCCTGCCGCCGCGCTGCCCCGCCCCCTGCCGCCGGGGCCGCAGCAGCAGAGCAAGAGCTTCTCTGCAGATAGCGCGTCCCTCACAACAGCCCTGTGAGGTAGGCAGCGCGGCTAGGCTCACGCCCACACAGTTTTGGGGGATAGACCCGGGACCCGGGGCCCGCCCCCGGGGACTCCGCTGCTCCGCGCAGGCCCCTCCCTTGTCCAGGTCACGCGCACGCACGCACACAGCCCGCTGCGCTGGGAATTCACATTTTTGTTTAATAGAAGTCTATGCAAAGAACCAGAGCGGCGGCACGGTCCTGTCCTGCGAGCCCGGCAGGCGCTCTGGGGGTCATTGGCAACTCTCACGGCGCATGGGCAGGCTGCGCGTTGGAGGGGCCCAAAGGCTTGGGCACGCCCTGCACCCCCAGGCAGGGGCAGCAGCGGCCCGGCGGCGAGGCCGCTCTCAGCGGGGGGTGGGCGCCCGCGGTCCCGGGGCCCAGCCGGGAGCAGTGCTGGTCACATGGGGAGGGCTCCGAGGGCCCTCGCAGCTCTCGGTGCAGAGCCGGACTCCAGGGCAGGGGAAAGAGGCACGGCCGAGCGGCGGGCCGGGGCAGGCAGCAGCCCCCGCCGTGCCTCGGAGACAGGGATCCGGGGTGGCTGCGGCCCTGGGCCCGGGCAGGCACTAGCGGCGGTACATTGCGAAGGCCAGGAGACTGACCAGCAGGGTGAGGCCGGCCAGGCCCAGGGTGGCGGTTGGGGGAAAGAAGGGTCGGTACTGGATCTGGCAGTACCAAAGCAGCGTCAGCATGAGAAGCAGCAGCGGGAGCAGCAGGTTGCCCACTCCCAACCCCGAGGGGCCGGTCTCTGACCCCGGTGGGCAGCCGAGGTGTTGGGGACCTGCTCTGGCGGCCACGTGGCAGTGGAGAACGCAGTTGGGGGGGAGGTGAAGTGAGCCCAGTGTCTGGGCATCGTCTCCTAGAAGCTGCCCTTGGTAGATGAGTCGAACTTGGTGTTCCTGGCCTGGAAACTGGGTCCTGAGGAGAGAGGGACCTGGGTAAGAGAGCAGGTCTCAGCCAATCCTAGTCCTACGCCTTGTGGCAACAGTTCCCGCCCCCCTTCCACTGCCCTTCTCCATCCCATTAGCCCGCAGTCCATCAGAGAGGAGAGGCAGCCCGGTATAGCGCTACAGTTAGGAGATCTGGGCTTGCCTCCAATTCCTCTACTAATTAGGCAGGCTCAGAGGTGTCAAACCAGCGACCTCCAACCAGGTTAAATGTAACTGGAAAGTGTTTAACAAAATAAATAAAAATACAATGCCCCAGAGATGTGAATTTGTGGTTTTTTAAGTCAGTTAGTCCCTGCAGGGGTCTGCTTCTGAGTTTGATACCACTGAACTGAGATGACCTCTGAGCTTCTATATCCGACTCCAACCCATTCTCTCAGCATCTCCTTCCCTGCCTTTCCCATTTCTCTCCCCACCCCTACTCACCTTTTCAAGGAGCCAATGGTATCGTGGGGCCAGGCTCTAGCCACCTGCTCAGAGTCGTTGAGGAACTTCAGCCTAAGCACCAAGGGTCCTGGCTGAGAGCTGGGGGGTGGTGTTTCTGGGGATACCGTGCCAGGCTCTGACTGTAAGCTTGGTAGCCGGTGTCTCAGTGTGGGGGCCTCAGATCCCGAAGCATCCTGGCTGTTGCTGACTGTGGATACTGCAACCTCTCTGGACTGTGGTGGGGAGGGGGTCCCTGAGTCCTGGGGCAGCAGATCACTTTGTTCTGAGGTGTGTGTAGAGATCCAGGCCAGGCCCAGCACCAGGAGACAGAGGAGTGCCCCGAAAAGGACAGTCACCTCGTCCCCCACCCCCTCAATCAGGGCCATGGCACCCGCCTAGGCCAGGCTACTGAGCTATGAGGACATAAAGAGACCAGTGAGATCTTGGCCTATTAAAACCCCCTTATTTCACTAGTCTTCTATTCCCCACTCTAGTCCAGCTTCACAACAGCCCTCAACTCTTGAATTCCAGCTGCCCTCCTTTGTCTCCTAAAGTCCCCAAACCTACTTCTCTATTCCTCATCTCTAAAATCCAAATCCCACCTTGTGGTACCTCAACACTGCTGTCTTCTAAAGCCTCTGTCTTCTAAACCTGCTCTTTTATCACCAAACCCCAAATTCCACCTTTGGACCTCCCAACTGGTCTTCTGAAGCCCCCCCACTTTATTCAATTACAACACCCCCACAATCAATCAAACTCTAACTCCTAACTTATTCAACTTCTCTGCATCTTAAAGCCTCCAAACCCACTTCTACATGCCCCTCCCTACTACAATATTAATTCTACTCTTTTGTTCGCTAAAAGCCTCTAAATTTGATTCCATATACCACTCCCATCAACTGAAAATCCCATTTCTTGGGACCTCAACCCCATCTCTAGACAGTTTCTCCCCCATCACTAAACTCCAAATCCCATCCCTTAGAACCTCAATTCTGTCTCCTAAAACCCCTCCCCCAACTTACACAACTTTCCAAACCCCAAGTCCACCTTCTTGAACCTTAATTCATATCTTCTCAACGCTTGTCGCGCCCCCATCACTACATAATTCCTCCCTCCATCATCCCTTGAGACCGTAAATTCAAGTCTCCTAAAGGCACCCCCCACCCCCATCGCCACACAATTCCTTCCATCATCAAAACCCAAGTCCCCTCCCTTGGGACCCAATTCATGTCTCCTAAACACCCCCCCATTCATCTCTACACCACTCCTTTCACCCCCAAACCCCAAGTCCCATCCTATGGAACCTCGCTTCCTATCTTTTTAGAGAACCCACTACCCCCTTTCACCAAGCCCCAAATCCACCCTATGGGTATTTTTTTTCTTCTCTGTTTCCTAGAGCCCCCAAATTCACCTGTCCGGTCCTATCCTCTCCCCGCCCTCCCCCATCACCAAGCCCGGGACCCGGGATCCCCTTGGGAAGCTCCCTCCACCCCAAAAGACACCCTCAAAATTAAAAGGTTTGCAGGAGGCTGTGGGAAAACCTGGGGCCGCAGTTGAGGTGGGGAGAATAGGACTGGCAGGGGTCCCAGTGCCCTCGACTCACCGCGCAGCTGGTCCATCTCCATGTCGGACACCCCAGTACTTCCGGGAGCGCGGCGCCGAGGTCGCTCCTACCTGTCCACCCGCCCCCCCCCCGCCCCGCACAGACCAGCCCCGAGCATTATGGGACTTGTAGTCCCGAGGATGCCACTCGGCCCCGCCCCCTCATCGCCTAACTGTCCCGGAAACGTTCCCGGGCTTGGGACCAGAAAGAGTAGGAGAAGATGGGGAAGGTCAGGAAAGGGAGTACCCTTTCTCTGGGTTTCTTCAGCCCAAGTAACCCTGGCCAGCTGCAAGGCAGGGTCAAAGCTGGAAGGGGTCATCTGTCCTTTTGGCGTGTGCAGTCTGATGAAGACTGGCGACCCCTTCTGAGGTAAATGTTTTTAAGTGCATAAAGTAAAACTCAGAATTAAAAAGAACATAAATTATGTTGAAATGTAATTACCCTGATATTTTTTAAGCCACTTCAAGGACTCCGCTTTAAGAACCCTAATAACATTTAACGTCCTTATTTTGTGGATGAGGAAAGTGAAACCCATAGAGGGGGTACAGGGATTTGCCTAATATCGCACTAAGTAGCAGGTTGCCTCATTCCGAATTCACTTCTCTTTTCACAGAAAGTGACTTGCCAGAGAAACTAACCCAGTCAAATACCATCACCAGTTGTTTTTTAATAGAAACCTGGTACCAAGAATCTGAGATGAGCCCCAGAACTGTGCCCGTCTTGATACCTATCCAACTTTGAGGGGCGTCTAGTTCCCACACCTACAACTTCCCCTTTCCAATTTCTTTGGTTTCAAATTCATTTTTCCCTGTGCTTCCGGGACCTCACCCCTGTATTACAACTTATAATAAGAAGGTCTTAGTTTTAATCTCATTCTCCATTCCCCAGCTATGTGAACTTGGCAAACTCTTATGTGAGTAGTAGTTTTATCTTCTGTAAAATGGAAATAATAATTACACGACTCACCTTGCAGACTTTTAGTTAGGAAAGCATTTTGTAAACCTTACAAAGCTACATAACTCTAAATCAAAGCACCATATGAATACGTTATGTTTAGTTATCTTGCAAGATATTTTAGAATAAGAGAATTTTAGAACTAAAAGGGAATTTATAGATCATCTAGTCCCATTCCTTCAATCCTACGGCAGAGGACCGGAGGCCTAGAAAAGTAATTTGGATTGTCCAAGCCCACGCAGCTAATCAATGACAAAAATGAAACTTGAACTCACATCTCCCAGGGAGCTACTAGGTGCTGACTGGCTAGCAACTAGTTCCAAGGGTAACCCCACAGGGACTTTGGAGCAACCCTTGGGCACACTAGGAGAAAAGTTAATGGCTCAAAGCAGCTCGACTTTGGGAACAAGAGACGGCAGAAGATTGAAGATATATCTTCTACCACAAAAAGCCTGCCTGTAACATCACAGGTCTGACTAGTAGGAATTCCTTATTTTGGAAGTTCCAGATCAGAAGAATAGATTTTAAGGATTTCCAGGGAACAGAAGAGGCATCTCCAGCAGAGGAAAAGGATGGGGAGGAAAATTATAGATGGTTTTCTGGATCTACATGAGCTGAACACAAGCCAAAATAAAGGAGGAAAGGGGCTTGGAGAAAAGGAAAACGAACAGACATACATTATGGTAGGTCCTCTTGAACAGGACTGGCAAAGGCAAAGAGAGTGTATAGTAACATTTATTGTCCCTGGTTGATTTCTTTGTATAGTATGCAACCCTGCTTAGTTATATTCCAGTTAATTCTTTCTATCCTATAAATCAATCAAGTATTTATTAACAGACTACCATGTGTTAAGCACTACCTTGGGGATGTAAGAACAAAGAATTAAATAATAGGAGGCTAGGGTGATGGAGAATACAACACATTGACTCCTGAGGTGTGATGCTCTGGAGATATTTCAATCAATATTTTTTAAAAATTAAACACAGAAGTGTTAGGTGTTGGGGACACAAAGACAATACTGTTAGAACCAGAACTGAGAAACTACTGGGCTTGGGGTGGGGGGCAGAACCAGGCCATGATAGAATATACCAGTAATGAATGTATGAGTGCATGATGACGTCAAGCCTTGGCCCTGCTACTGTCTGAGAATAAAAAGCCAGATTTAGGCAAGACAGCTTTCTATTTATTAAGCGCCTACTATGTGCCAGTCCTTGTACTTGTGCACTAAGCTTGGCCTGGACGCTGGTCCCTCCTCTCTCAGCCAGTCAGAGCCCAGGCACTGCCCACCGGAGACCTGGCATGTCGGGTCACTCCAGGGCCGTGAGGGGCTGACCCTGGAGGGCAAGGAGGCACCTGGGCAGTCAGTCCGTGACCACTCAGTGAAGAAAGTAAACCAAGGGGGAGGCGCCGTCTCCCAGGCTCGAGGCAAGGGGCGAGGCGCAGCGTTGGAGCAGATTTCCTGGGGAGCCCGGGGGAGGGGCAGAGGAGGAAGGGCTCCGGAGGCCGAGAGAAGCTCGGGGCACGCAGGGGTGGGAGCGGAGGCGGACGCGGACACCGAGGCGGCGGGCAGCGCGCGCCGAGGAGGGGGAGGGGACGGGGCGGGGGCGGCCGCAAGGGGGGCTAGGGCTGCGTGTGCCGGTGCCGGCGGGGGCGGCGGTGCGTGCGCATGACGCGGGGGGAGGGCCCGGGCGGCGCGCTCCCGGTCCCGTTGTTGTTGCCGCTGCCGCTGCCGCTGGCTGCTGGGGGGAAGCGGCGGCGGGCGGCGGGCTCGTGGCTCCGGGGGGCGCCCGGGAAGCGGCGGCCACAGCGTCTGCAGCAGCCGCGGCGGCGCGTCCGGCTCTCCGGCTCCATGCGCTAGCCCCGCACCTCCGGCTCCGCGGTCCCGGCCCCTGCTAGACCCCGACCCCCGCCGCCGCCGCAGCAGCGCCGCCCCCGCCCCGGCCCGGCCCCCGCGGCTCCCGAGCCATGAACTTCCAGGCGGGCGGGGGGCAGAGCCCGCAGCAGCAGCAGAGCCTGGCGGCCTCGGGGGCTGGCGGCGGGGGCGGTGGGGGCGGTGGGCAGTTCGGCGGCGCGGGGCCCGGGGCTGGGGGCGCCGGCGGCCCCTCCCAGCAGCTGGCCGGAGGGCCCCCCCAGCAGTTCGCGCTGTCCAACTCGGCGGCCATCCGGGCCGAGATCCAGCGCTTTGAGTCGGTGCACCCCAACATCTACGCCATCTACGACCTGATCGAGCGCATCGAGGACTTGGGGCTGCAGAACCAGATCCGAGAGCACGTCATCTCCATCGAGGGTAAGCCGGGCGCGGGGACGCCGCGGGCTGCGGGGCCGGAGGGGCCCGGGGCACTCCAGCCGCCATCCGAAGGGGGCCCGGGGCCGGACGTGGCCAGCGGCCGTCCGCGGGCTCCTTGGGGCCCAGCCACGCCGTTTCCCGTCTGAGGGCTTTGCAGGGCTGGGGTCTAGGCCGTGTAGCTTCCGCTCGGGCTGGGGTCCGAGCCACGTTCCCCTGGGGCCCCGGTTCAGGCCGCCCCGTCTGCAGACTGCGGACGCTGCCTCGCGCTGCCTCGGGCCCGGGGTGGAGGGCGCGAGAGCCGAACCCCCGAGATTGAATGGGGAGGGGGAGGGTCGAGTTTGACCGGTGAAAGGGCCGGGGGGAGGGGGCCGAGCATCCAGAACTGGAGGCGCGGGAGGTGGGGCCGCTCCGGTGGAGGCGTCTGGGCAGCTGCTCCGTCCTTCCCTGGGGGCTGGGGATCCGGAGCCTCCCTGGTAATGGCAGCTTTCCCGGGCCGGGCCCCTCCCGGCCCCAGAGGCTGGCGCTCGCCCCCGGCTCTCTTCTCCTCCCCTCACCCTTCGCACCCCCCCACGCCGCGGCGGGGGAGCTGCGGGCCCGGGCCTGGCGCGTGGTTCGGCGCCGGGGGCCGCGTGGGCGCGGGCCCGTTATTCCACGCCCTCCAGTCCCCACCCGTGCTCTGCAGAACCGCCTGCTCAGATCCATGCGGCTGCTTCCTGGGGAGCCGCCCCTGGGGCATTAGAAGGAGTGGGGAGGAGGTATCTGGGAGGGGGCTGGGTTGCGCCCCACCCCAGGGCTTTTACCCTCACTCCCTGGACCTCAGGATCTTTTTTCAGGACGGAACCCCCCCTCCGCCCCCCAAGAGTGGGAGGCCGTTTGTGAACTTTGGCCTTTCCAGCCGTCCCCCAGTTCTTAGCCCCTGGACCTCAGATCTTTGGCAGAGGCCCAGAGGAACTCAGTGGCACCCTAACCTTTGAGCACCAGGAGGGAGTGGGTGGAATGAGACTTGGGCCGGCTGCCTGCCTCCCCAGGGTCCGCATCTTGGTGGGACGGGAGAGGTTCCTGCCTCCCTGTGAGCTGCAGGGCTGGGTGTCTGAGGACTTGTAGGGACCTAGGGGAAACACAAAATCAGGAAGTCGTTGTCACCGTGGGGAGTATACCCTGGTAGGTCGAGTCTGGGTCCGGACTTGGCCTGCACTCCTTACATCCATCCTCATCCCGCCCAGCCCTTCTCACCTGCCTGAACTCCACCCACTGCCGGAGAGGGTAGTAAAAGCTGGAGTGGTAGGGCTGGGATGTGACTTACTATAAATGAGGCAGTCTGACTTATTTCCCTCCTGGTTCCCCTTTTCCCATACCTCCTCAATCCTTTCCTCCCAAGGCAGAATTCTCTGTGAACTAATTAAGTAATACAGTGGCAGAAAAAATCTCATTAACATGGATCTGAGTCAGTGGCCTGAATCATCGTTGTAGCTGTACCACTGGGTTTTATCCCCATGCTTTAGAGTATGGCATTTCTGTGGACTCTGGAAGCATTCAGCTGAGGAGGGCATGGTAAAATCCCCCTCCTGTAAATGTGAAGGGGAGGAAGGAGAGAGAGAATTCCATGCTATCTCTTCTAGTTGGAATAGGGAAGAGAAAGTCTAAAGCACTGGGAGATTCTCTGGGATTACCTAACCCCTAACCTCCGCTCCATGGAGCATGAAGAGACATAGTATTAACAGGAGAGTCCCTAGGACAGGTAAGAAAGGAAGCAGCTGGTATAGATAACATTCCTGAAAGTGTGAAGAAAGACCTTGTTAGGTTCAGGAGAATACTCAGTAAGTACTGGGGATAATGATAAACCACTCTTCTATCTTAAGAGACTGATGATATTGATACAGATTCTGCAAAATCTGGGTTTTGGGATCTTTGTCCCCTTGTAGTCAGAGGCAACTGTACCTGGGAGACCCGTGGATATTTCACTACTATTTTAAAATTGAGTAAGATGGGAAAAGAATCAGCCTTTGGAAAATGTTCCTTCAGTTTTCTCATTACTTTTCAGAAATAACCACTTCCGCTTGTGTTCCAAGACACTTTTGTGTCTTCTTTAAGTTACTACATGCAGTCCTTTTTGTCTCCACTTCCATGATCTTGATATTTCTCATATGTAGTTTATCTCTGTTTCCATATTTTCCTTTGAACTGTTAGGTGCTCCCTTCCCCCCCCCCATTTTCTTGCCCTCCCTCTCAGCCCTTCCTTTTTTTCATCCATCCTCAGTACAGTGCTTAAAGGCCCCTTCCATCTACCCTGCCTCTGTGGTCATAATCTTCCCTTAATTATTTCCTGTCCTGTGAGTGAAGTCCCTGCTTCTATTACTCCAATTTTGTTTCGTCTCCAGTTTCTCTCTTGCCCATCACTTTTGCTATAGACTTGAGGATTTTTTTTTTCGGTATTTTGTTTCTTCTCCAATCTTAGCCCTGCCTCTCCTGGAAATGACAGCTTCTTTCCACTGTCAAACTGTTTTGCTTCTGCCCAGTAAAATGGTCTCCTTGCCCCTTTCTCTCTTCCTTTCTTCCTGCCCTTTCACTTAGAACTTTTTCCTAATGGTATTTGAGGTAGATTTCCTAATTCATCATTATCTCCCCCCCCCAAAAGAACCCTACCCTCTAATAATGACACCACCTTACACACACACACACACACACACACACACACACACACACACACACAAAAGCACACTAAAGTAGCATCAAAAGACTTTGATTCTCAGCTCTGCTGATTACCTTGTAACCTTGGATAAGTCAGCTAGACTTCCTGAGCCTTAGCTTTCTGTAAAATGGGCATAATAGTGTACTCCTTTACAAGGCAAATGAGAGAACGCATGTAAAGCAGTACGTATGATACGTTGTTCGTTATTTTGGATCATTCATCTTCTGTTTCCTAGACTCTCAACTCCTTGAAGGAAAGAGTGACATTTTCTCTATTCCCCAAAAGGTTTTCCAGTTAGCACCATTTGGTTGATTATGGTGAATTATTGATCCCATCCCATCCCAGAGAAAGGAGACAGTTAGTGGCTGAGAATTCCATCTGATGGCTAAGGAAATGGAACAGTAGAATTGCCCTACCTCACCCATTTGCTCTGAGCATTCATCCCCAGGGCCCACAGGTAGAATGTGGTACCATTTTCAGTCCATACACATCATGAACCAAAGACTTTAGATGCTAAGAGGAAGAAAATTTCAGTAAAACTGCCTTTTAAAAATGCATGTATTTTTATTTATTTCATAAAATATCTTCCAATTTCTTATAAAAAAATTTTAACATTCATTTTTTTAAATTTTAAGTTCCAAAATCTCTCCCTCCTACTTGAGAAGGCAAGCAACAGGATATTGATTATATATATGAAGTAAGACAAGTCGTAGCAGCAAGACCATCCTTGACTATAAGGGGAAACTCCATACTAGGTCAAGAGCTCCCATGCTTAGTTCCCTTAAATCCTTCTTTCACTCTGATTTTTTTTTAACTAGGTAGTCCGATGCTAGCAGTTGTGAAATGTACCTGTATAATACCAGGAGATCTTTGGCTCTTCTCCCCAGCCCCCAGTTCACCTGGTGAAGGTGCTAGATCCTTTGGATTATCCATCCCCAATAACTTCCATCCATTTCAGTTCCCTGGTTCAGGCCTTTTGTTACCTCCTGTCTAGACTCTTGTAATTGCCTTCTAATTGAATACCCACACCCCCATTCTTTCTCCTCTCCGATTCATTCTCCACACTGTTGCAGTCTTAATACCTAGGTATGATTGTGGCTTCCTTTTGCCTGCTGAATAAAATACAAACTGCATAACCTGGTATTCAGAACCTTCTACAACGTCAATCCAGTTTACCTTCCCAATTTTATTTAATTCACTGTCCTTTCCAAGCATTCTCTGCATCAGCCAAAATGTTCTTCACCTTGTCCTGCCATCTTCCATTTATCTCTGCCGTTGCCAGGGCAGGTCACCTACACATCTATTTATCGAAATCCTCTCCCTTAGAGGCGCAATTCACATGTCATTTCTTCTTTGAACTCTGGGTTTTTCTTGTATATAGACTTCCCACCAAGAAATCAGATGTGCAGAGAAGAGACCAAGTAGGGTGACCCCTCCTTGCTCATCAGAAAGTTTAGTGGGAGGGGAAAATATTTGTAATTAACCTTCTTTCCCAGGTTTGAAGAAAGGATGGGACCCCAGAGGAATAGCTAATGCTATATTTATAGTCATGACAATATAGATAATACTTTTAACTTAGATGTTAGTGATATTGTGGAGTATGTAGTGCTAATGCCTTGATTTTTAAAAATAAGGAAACTGTGGCTCAGTTTGAAGGTATCTCAGGTATCAGAGCTGGGGCTTGAACCTGTGTCTGAATTCAGTATTCTTTCTACTACACCATGCTGCCAGAGAAATTGCCCACGCCAGGGTTCTGAGGGAATAGAGGAGAATATTGGATGTAAAGTTAGAGGCCTGGACTTGAATCTTTAGTCAGATTAAAAGACTTGGAAGGTCCCTTCAGACTGTTAATTTCTCTTGTCTCTATAAATGCTGCCTTAAAGGGTGCCAGGCTCTTCAGGGCTAGGCTGTGGCCCTACAAGCCTAGAGTCTCAAATATAGCACCACCTCAAATAAGATGCCATACATATATTTTCTTTTTGTACATATTTTTAAAACATTTATTGATACAGTATCAGCTTTTTTCATACCACAATGAGTATCACCCTCCATCTAAGACTTTGCCCTTTCCCTTTTGTAACAGAAAGTCAAGCAAAATTAACATTCAGCACCCATCTCTAGCAAGAGAAGGAAAATGCATTTCAATATATATTTCCTGAAACCAAGATTTGTCATTTCATTTGATCTGAGTTTAGCTAACTCTTAATATCATTTCTTTTATACATGATCATAGTCTGCCAGAGATATTTGAGTCTTCTTTCTTCTACTTACTGACAGTCCAGAGAAGACCCTCCTGCCCCATTCTTCCATATGGGTAATCGACCAATGAGTCCCTGCCATATGCTTATGACAGTTCTGGAAACTAGAGGCCACAAGAAAAGTATGATGTAGGCCCTGCTTTCATAACAAAGCTTACAGATCACTGAGGAGACAGGAAAGATGTGTGGAACAATTAAGAAACCAACATAAGACTGTCCAGTAATGAATAAGACCGTCCAGTAAGTAATGAAGTGCTGAAAACAGTGGTTCCATTGATAAATGCTGCAGCAGCTGAGAAGGGATCGATTTGTTTTCTGCTAGGAGTAGTCAGGGAAGACTTCATGAAGGAAGTAAGGCATTGACTCAGCCTTGGCATTCAAATGAGATTTGTGTGAGCAGAGGCTTTCCACACTGGAAGGGAAGCTTTGAATAAAGGTACAGACACAGGAACAAACGTAACAGATGTAGGTCAGCGTAGTTGGAGTGATCAAAAGGTATCTATCGGAATCTTGGAGAATAAGGTCTGATAGGACTGGCCAGTTATAGTGGACTCTATGAGCTGGGCAGAAGATTTTTAGACTTGATAGGAGGCATAACCACATTGCCCAAGGTCTCAAATGAGAGTGACCTTCAAACCTTGTTTTCTGTCTAGTTTGACACCTTTATAAGACTTGAGGGCAGTGGTTTGGAGATTGGGTGGGGAATAGTGCTGAGTGAAGCCTTTCAGGACCACAGGAGAAGGTAGCAAGAATTTCTTGTAAATGCTCAAATATCTTGGGAGAGTGGAAAGGTTTGGGGAATGATAATGATGGAAGGTAACTTGAGAGTCCCCAGTTGACAGTGAAATGCCAGTGAAGCCTTCCCTAGCTGTTGCTGTGTGAAGTGGCCTCTCCTCAGCCTCTGAGCTCCCCGATTTGGCACTTAGCATATAGGAGCAGTGCCCTTTCCATGCACACAGGTGCCCCCCTCCCCCCAAGATGCTATCATGGTCACTCATGTGAAAGAATCCCAAGCTTTCTGAGAATCTGTGCCCTGTGAAATAGTGGGAGGCTCAGGGGATAATAGAAGGTACCCATGGATGGAGGGCCAGAGAGCTAGGACCAGTCCTTCCTTCAACACTTACTGGTTGTGTGAGACTATGGGCAACACAGTGAGCTAAGTTTTCTGAACCCATATTTCCTGTGGGGATAATAATACTTGGCACTCACCCACCTCACAGACTTGTAAGCAGTAAGTGTGATGTAAATGAGTCATTATTAATTTGAGATTTGTGATTTTATTAACGTAGAGTGATCTTAGTGAGGAAACTCCTTCTCCCTGTGCGGATTGGAAAGGGAACAAACATTTATTAAGCACCTACTATTGTTTCAAATATGATCTCACTAGATTGGTGATTCTCCTGCAACGTGTAGCCTCTGAGAGCTGTGACTTGCCCAGGTCATGTGGCCAGCATGGGTCAAGGTCAGTAAGACTGGAACCTCTGCGGCCAGCTAGGTGTTATTATTACTAATAAGGGAGGAAACAGTGAAAATCAGGAGCAGGTTTCATAGCCTTAGTACCTGCCTGATAGACTCCCTACCCCAAAATATCTTCTGTACTGCCTGAAATTTTTCACTTCATTATGTTAACTACCTGAAATTTTGTCTGTTAGAGGTCTGTGGGATTAACTAGCATCCTCTTTAAAAATGCAAATAAATACCTTTGAATTAGTTCAGTCAGACTGTTCTTCCTAATAAATAGTGCAGAGCCTATGTACTGAGCAAATTGGAGTTTTAATTGAGCAGAAGGAAGGTAAATTATTTTGAAATACTTTGAAAGGTAGGATAGACTACAGTGGGGGACTCAGGTCTGACTGAATTAGAGCATTAGGGTAGGTGCCTGAGGAGAGGAAGGTCCTTAGGAAGCAGGAAAGAAGGAAAAAAAAACCATTTATTAAGCACTTACTGTGTGCCACTGCAAATAGCATCACATCCTGGGAGGTAGGGTTTGGGTTTGTTTTAACCGTTGAGAGAACTGAGGCAGACAGTGGTAAAGTTACTTGCCCAGGGTCACACAGCTAGTAAGTATTGGGAGATTGGATTTGAACTTGAGTCTTCCTGATGTCAGGCCTCAGATGAGTGCACAGGCTTAGTCTGTTGAATTCTCTTTTCTTAGTTAGTATTCCCAATCAAGGCTAGTTTTTAAAGCTCAGCTCCATTGTGGGTGAAATTGGGTTCTGTGGGCTAGCATGGGACCCTAACCATCATAACATTGTTTCCATGAAAAAATTCACCCCAAGTTCCAAACGTCCTCCTTATAAACCCTTTCTGATCATTGCATAAGAAGGAATGTGCTTCTACTGCTTTCTATATAAATTGACCTTTTCGCTTATCCCTCCTAATATACTGCAAGTTCCTTTTGGATTTAACTGTTCCCTTCAATACGGCAAATGCTTATTAAAGCCAGAAACCTCTCCTTTGCCCTTATGGGACTTTTCCCTCTAGTAGAGGGATATAACTCATACATATCTAAGTAGTGCATGATAATAAATGGGAGGCAGTTATGGAAGGGAGTCCATCCGGGAAGTTTTTATGGAGGAAATGGCATTTCAATTGGGCTTTGAAAGATGGCTGGGAATTCAGCAGAGGGTAGGGCCCGAGAGCTTGGCCGGCTTAGGTGGGGAGAAGGCAGGTGTGTGTACAATAATGGCTAAGTGAGTCTATTTAGAAGGCCTCTTGTACAGCACTGTGGGAAGCCTTCACAGGCTGCCCTCTGCCTAGGGATTAGATCATTTTAAAAAATGGGTTCTGTTGATAATTGAAATTGCCCAGAAGGGAACGGTGGTTATGGGGAGGGGAAAGGGGAGTACAGATAAAGACAAGGGATCCAGTGGAGCTTCCTCAAGAAAAGGTTTGGCCGCTTTGTTAGCAGAATTAGATTCTAGTCCTAATTTCAGCTCTGTCTTTATGACCTTGGACACTTCCCTTTCCTAACCCTCTTATCTTATAAGTGAGGGGGTTTTGATGGGAGGTTTCGGTCCCCAAATCCTCTGGTTCTAAGTTGGTGGCATTGTTTTCTTTTGGAAAATGTGGAGCCTAGGAAAGGGGGCGTTTTAGGCAGCTAGACCCCTCCCAGACTGTGGAATTTAGGAGAAAACAATTGTGATCCCTCAAGTCCTGGGATAGGAGGGAGATGGATAAGCAAGAAACTGGTGTGTTCTCTGTTTCCAGCTTTTTGTACAAGTGTCTACAGGGTGGGGGTTTGAGGGGGAGGCAAGAACTTGACCTAGATAACCTTTGAAGTTTCTTCCGATCTAAGGTCTGTGATGCTACTGTGTAGGACCATAGTTTTCTGTGAAATGTTAACAGTACAGAGGAGAGCTTGTAGTCTCCCTAGCTCATGTAGAAAGAGCTCCCAATCAGGAGCATGCCTTTCTCTGTAATCCCCAGGGCTTAGCTCGGCATCCCACATGTTCTTGGCATCTCACACATAGGTTGATGATGAAATAAATAAATGTAGGGCTGGTTAACAGGACTGGGTAACTTAAAACCTCCCAGGTAATTTCTGTTTTAGGTCATAGAATCATGGCATCTTGGGAGTTGGAAGGGCTCCTGGAGACTGGCTAGTCATTCCCTGCTCATATTACAGATGGAGAAACTGAGGCCTCAAGAGGGGATCTGTCACACAGTCCAAGGGAGCCTAAGTCTTCAGATGGGCTTTAGTTACTTTATCTACCAAATGAGGGGCTTGGACCCCAAATCATCCAGATTCCCTTTCAGGGCTAATCCTTAGGCTAAATTCTTTGCCCTCTCTAACCGGTGAGGCTTACCTTGTTCACAAATTTAATCTCTTCTCTGTGGGAACTACAAACCTGTCTCTTACCCACTCTTATAATGTGATAATGACCTTCCAGATGGCCAGAAAGGATAGCGATCCAGGGCTAAGATCCCAAGCTGAGAGGAGGAACCCAGGGAGCTGGGAACCTGGTTAAGTCACAGACTACACTATTGACTTCTGCAGAACAGAATTGAGGGCAGTTTACTGGGGATATCGTCACTGAAACCTGGTTATAAGGGAGGTATGGCATTCTGTCACCTCATAAGTGTTAAAGAATAAGGCAGCTAGGTGATCTAGTACAGAGAAGGCATTGGGCCTAGAATCAGGAAGACCTGAATTCACATCCCACCTCAGATACCTACTGACCCTGGGCAAGTCATGCTGCCTTAGTTTTCTCAGTTATAAAATGGGGATAATAATTGCATCTACTTTTTTATAGTTCCTGTGAGGATAAAATGAGATGATATTTTTCAAGCTCTCAGCTCAGTGTCTGGCACATAATAGGTACTATATAAATGCTAGCTGTTTTACTGTTCAAGTTAGCTATTGTTTTTATTGTTAGAAATCATAATAACTCAAACTTTACATAATCCTATAAGATAGGAATAGACACTAAACCCATCATTTCTTTGGTTCAGGTAAGGAAGCTCCAGTGACTAATGCAGGTCTTCACTTTTTCTGCAGTCTTAGAGAAAGAATTGTCTACCACATTGAGAGGTTAAGTGACTTGCCCAGGGTCACACAGCTAGTAAGTATCTGAGGTAGGATTTGAACTTCGCTCTTTCTGGCTTCTAAGCCAACTTTCTAGCTAGTAGTGTTAAGGAATTTTAAGGGATCCCTTTGGTTAACACTAGCTGCGTCTCTGTAGTTTGTTGTTCAATCTGAGTCCAACTCTTCATGACCCTATTTGGAGTTTTCTTGGCAAAGATGTACAGTGGTTTGCCATTTCCCTCTCCAGCTTTTACAGATGAGGCAACTGAGACGAATAAGGTTAAGTGACTTGCCCAGGGTCACACAGCTAGGAAGTGTCCGAGGCCAGATTTGAACTCAGGAAGAGGAGTCTTCCTGATCCCAGCACTCTATCTACTGCCCCACCCAGATGCCCCCTCTCCCTATAGTATTTTCGGGTTTAGAAAGCATAGCCCTGCTTGGTGTAGTGTCCATCATTAAGCATTTATTATTAATTGCCTAATTGTGCCCACACTGAGCTAAGTGCTAGGAATACAAAGAATGGCAAAAAATAGTCCCTGCTCTCAAAGAACTTAAAATCTAATGGGAGAGACAGCATGCAAACAGTTATGGTACAACAAAGACATAGACAAGATAAATTGGAAGTCTTCCACAGAGGGAAGGCCTTATAGTTAAGAGGGGACAGTGGAAGGTGGGATTTTGGTTGGGACTTGAAGGAATCCAGGGAAGTAAAAGATGTGGGAGGCCTCTGATTGCCGGTACCTACTGGGAGGCTACAGCTGGTGGATCACTTGAGTTCAAGAATTGTGAGCTACAGCAGAGCTAAGTCACCTCTGTAAGGAGCCCCTTGGGAGTGGGGGATGCTAGCCTGGATGGGCAAAGGAAATTAAGTTGAAAGGGCAGCAGTTGGGGCAGTGGAAAGATTGCTGATTTTGTTTTGAGTCAGAGGATCTGAATCCTGGTTCTGCTTGCTTACTACCTAGGGATACATAACTTTACCTCTCTAGTCCTCAGTCTCCTTGTGTGTAAACCCTGGAGGACTAGATTAGATCTTCTAGGTGTAATAGAAAGGGACCTCTTTGGGCTGCATGTTCATTTTTAAAACCCCTAGTTAATATTATCTGTGTTGCATTTTTATTTATTTTGTTCAACATTTCTCAGTTAACAGTTTGATCTAGTTCTGCTCTTACTTGGGAATTTTGCTGGCAGTAAATTTGACACCTCTATGGCGCCTTCAGCTCTCGATTGGATGGTCTTAATTCAGGGGTAGGGAATCTTCCTACCTTGAGGGCCGCATGTGGCCTTCTAGATCCTTAAGTTCGGCCTTTTGACTGAATCCAAATTTTACAGAACATATCCTCTTCAAAGGCCGCAGGTCCCCTACCCGTGGACTGTAAGTGATTGTTGCTGGACTTGAATCTGAGTGTTCAGACCCCAAGACCAATGAATGCTGTTTCAGTTCTGTTGTCCTTCCTCTTTAAGCATGGAATTTGTTTCATTTTAAGTGTTTTCAATATAAATGTTTCTAGAGTTTCCCTGCCTTCTTATATAGAATATACTGAGTATAAGTTAGCTTTAAGAAAAATAATTCAGATCCATCCTTGTTATTTAGTTTACCTCACATTGTACATGTTGTACTTTACAAAAATGCCTTTTTTCCCCACAGAGACCCTGTAAGACATGATTATTATTATCCCTGTTTACAGAAAGGGAAATTGAGACTCAGAGTGTAAGAAATGCAGTTATTAGTCAAGTATTTATTAAATGCCATCCCACCTGCAAGAGTTAGTCAGGGGAGACAACTATACAGGATAATTTTGGGGGAGAAGACCTTGTGGAGAAGATGGTACTTGAGCAGCATTCAGGACTTCTTTTCGACTTAGGTCCTGTGGTCCAGTCTACCCTGTAGCCTTCTTCTCCTTATAAGCATCAGCTCAGGGCCTGTTAAGGTATGCTGGGCTGTTTGCCCTTCTCCTAAGTGACCTCTGGCTCCTCCTGTGTTTTTAGTCTGTGTGAATCTGATATTTGTGGTCTTTCCTTTGCAGTCAGGCTCTTTGATGCTGCCCAGTGGCTCTATCCTTAAGTGGACCACTCTCCTGCTTTCTCATTTGTGGTATGGAAAACTTGACAGTCACAGCTATTGGAATTGTGGGTAAAGTAAAAGAAAATAGAGCCTGAGGGGCCCTTGATGACCAGTATGGTAGAGAAACATTACAGCTACTCCAGGCCCTCTTTTCTTTACTGGAATGGTTTGCAAAGTACTTTCCCTAGATTCTTATTTGATCTTGACAACAGCTCTGGAAGGTAAGAAGGGCAAGTGTGATTGTTCCCATTTTGCAGATGAGGAAACTAAGACTCAGAAGAGGTTCAGTGACTTGGCTGAGGACATTCCAAGCTGGGTCCTAGGCATTGGCCCACCCAGCTGAATTTTTGTATGAGTAAAGTGTTACTGCACACCCAGGTCAGAGTTTACCAATTTTTTTTATAATCCTCATTCTGTCATCACCCAAAGGGAAGTGGATGTAGGGAGAAGAAGTATCCTCATTCTGAAGGGAGTCGTTTTTGTGTATCAGTCTTTCCCAGCCCTGACTGCGTTTTGATCTAGTAAAATGTCCAAATTCTTCAGTAAGGTCTGCCTTGCCCCTTCTGCTGCTGGGATGTGGGGCTTAGTGAGGGGGTGACTAGCAGCAAGAGATGCTTGGAAGCAGGACAAAAAAAGAGGTTTGTTGTTAGTTTATATTTTCAAAGAGAGGAGAACCTTTGAGAGCTCTACCCAGCAGTTATCGCAAAATAGAGTTCTGGACAGATCATCGTGTACTTGAAAGTACAGATATTTGGGAGAGCCTTCATACCTTTAACCCTTTCCAGATAACACCTGTATTTAAGTTGACCTAATGCCTGAATAAAATCACCTGGGATATGACTTTAAAGAGTGAAGGGCAGGAGGGAGGAAAGAACCTTCTTTGTCTTTTACAACTCAAACAAAGAGGCTTTTTTTTTTTTTTTGCTGCTAAAAAATCACCTCCTTTATTTTTTTACCCTTAAACTGCCTGTTCCAGCAGGATTTAAGGAATAGAATGGCTCTGATCAGTCAGTCAATGTTTATTCATGGCTTTGGTGCCCAGTTCTGTACTATGAAAAAAAGTCCAAGGTGGGTTCCCTGCCAAGAATCTTTTAGTTGAGGAGTCAGGTACAAATGGAGCAAACATGAAATAATTAATGAACTAAAAGTTATTCTATATTATGGGATTAAAGAGTAATATAACAAAGTGATGAATTGTGCATTACAGATCATTAGAGAAATGGATAGTATTAATAAGGTGCTACTTATATAGGGCAGACACGTGAAAGGTGATAGGGAAGGGAGAGTTCTTCAGAGAATATTTATAGAGGATTGTAGTGGCATCTGGGTAAGTAGAAAGAGGAAAAAACAAGGCAGATTAACAGGAGACAAGATAGGCAAGAGGGTGGGGGGAGATGACAGTCAGACTGGAGCACAGGAATGGGTGTAAGTGTTAATAGTTGTTCAGAGAATGAACCTTCCAAATCCATCTAGTCCAAGTACTCTCGATTTACAGCTGAGGAAACTCAGACTCTGAGAGGTTACTGGATGACTTGGTGTATCAGCAAGGACCCTGATATACACAAGAGGGCCTGCTGCACAGGTTCTCAGATCTGCTTTTCTGAAAGGAAAGCAACTTTTGAGGGGTCAACAATCTACTTTAATCAAGCACATGTATCATTCACTTAGTTCAGGGGGAAAGGTCAGCACCCTGGACTTCAGAGAAAATTCAAACAGAGAAATAAAAGACCAACAGACAGGGCTTCCAACTATCTGACTGTAGACAATACATATTATTGTTACCAAAGCACCAAAATATAGGTTTTCAAGGTGGGGGGAAGAGCTTCTTAAAAGGGCTGCCCAGAGTCTCACCTGGTGCGTGAACTAAGCCCCAAAGCAAAACCTCACCTCTGAGTATATATACTCTTTTCAGAGCTGGAGGGCACGACCCCTCAACCCCTTGACCCCCTCCTGATACAGTGCCTCATTACCAATTCAGCAGAAGGTGTGGGCCTTCAAATAAAACAAGCCTCTCCTAATCAAGCCTTCCTCAATAGCCCCACCTGAGGCCCATCAATGAGGGGCAGATTTTCAACTCCCTTTACACTTGGCTGGGGGTGGGGGTGGGGGTGCGGCGGTGTCCAATAGCTAATAAGAATCAAGAAGTGGAATTTGAACTTTAAGGGTTGTCCTCCCCTCCTTTTTGTAGCCCTTCCAAAAGGCAGGGAGATAATTATAGTGTTACTGCTTTTGCATGGATCATTGTGAAAGCTGGACATCACAAGTCTAGAGATGGAAGTGACTTTTGAGGTCACCTAGCCCAACTTCCTTATTTTATAGATAAGAAACCTAAGAGGTTGTGACTTTCCCAAGATTGCAGAGGGCCGCAGAGCTGAGATTTGAGCCTAGGTCCTTAGACTACAAATTCAGAACTCTTGTCCATTATGCCTTGAATTTATCATGGTATAGGGAGAAGAGTATTGCACTAAGATTCAGTGGGGCATCTCTGCTCTTGACCAGGTGCAACATCATCCATAAGTCATCCCATCTCTCTCTCCAAACCTGTCATTCTTTGTTTGATGAGAGAGTTGGATTAAATGACCTGAAGTCCAGTCTTTTCCAGTTCTAAGTCTTTGGTCCTCTAATTCTGTGACCTTGGAGATCATCTATGCTTTTTTGAAATTCTGAACTGAAACACTAAATAAAAAGAGTATTTCTACATACATTGAAGAACATAAAAAAAGAATTGTGCGTGAAACTACAAATCCTTTCTGTAACCACTGTTTTACTTTCAAAGTATATAATAAATTTAGCCGATAACTTTCAAGGCTGTCCTGCTTGCCTGTGATTCTTTCTGGCCTTACTCCTATTCTCTTCTCTTTTTTGATGTTGGGCCACCTTCTCCTTAGCCCCATTTTCCCTTCCTTTTCCTCCAGTTTTTGTTCTGACATTCTCCTTGATGGGCTCTCATTCTCAACCCCACTTCTTCTCTTGACCAACACATTGACCATTATTTTGACCTTGAATGCCAATTCATCCTTATTGATTAACATGGAAAAGTCAGTTACCCTCTCTCTGTCAGTTTCCTAAGCTGTAAAATGGGGTGATAGGATTGATCCCCAGTGGAAAAAAGGAAAACAAAACCCTTGTAACACATTCATATAGTTAAGCAAAAAACATTCCCATGTTGACCATGTCCAAAAATGTTATCTCTCACCTTGTAACGTAAGTCCAGCACTCATCTTATCAAGAAGTAGGTAGCATGTTTTATCATCCATTCTCTGGAATTGTGGTTGGTAGTTTCATTTATCAGAATTCTTAAATCTTTCAAGGTTATTTTTCTTTACAATGTTTTTGTTATTCTCCTGGTTCTGTTCAGGTCAGACAGGTCTTTTCCAGGTTTCTCCAAAACTGTCATGTCTTAAAGTATAATAGTATTTCATTACAAAAACATACCATAATTTGTTTTTCTCCAGTGGATGAATACCTCCTTTATTTCCGGTTTTTTGTCACTACAAAAAGAGCTCCTCTAAATATTTTTGCACATAAAAATTCCTTGCCTCTTTCTTTGGATATCATCTCTTCTAACTCCCTTGTTTCACAGATGAAGAACCTGTGGCCCAGAGTGATTAAATAATTTACTTGGGGTTATACAGGCAGTAATCTGGCAGATATGGTGTTAGAGTGTAAATCTGCCACCCCAGTGTTCAGTGTCTTCCTGCTTTCTTCCTATACCAGCTGTTCCATATACTCTTACTCATGGCCACCTAACATCATTCTGATTTGGGGCAAGTTTCTTGTTGTTGTGTTTGTCCTTCGTTCTCGAAGAGGACCATGACATCAAGATGAGGACATGACTTGCACTTGACTTTGATTTGAGTGAGGGAGGGCTGTGCAAGGTCACCAACCTCACTTTCTTCTCCTGAGCCATCTGGGTTCAGTGGCCTGATATTCATCAGGATGACTGGAGATGGCCCAGGACACAATGGGAGACCCTCACCCTTTCAGGCTAAGGTCCTATCACAACCTCACTTTAAATGAGATATACTCATGCAATGAATAGGCTTCTTTAAATAGTTAGTCAAGGGATGGCTCCTTTAATTAAAAAAAAAAATCAAACTGGGAGGAGAAGACCCTCAGGATTACCATAAATACTAAATAGGCAAGTTTCTTAACCTCCCAAAGTCTAGCCACTTTGTATTAAAAAATGGTGCCAAATAAAATAGTACCTTATCTGGTACTGCCCCTTGTGGTTTGTTGTTGTTTATTGAGGTCCCTTCCAGTCCTAAAACCTGTCATATTCCCCCCTTGCCCTTTCCCCCACCTGTCTTCCCCCCACTCCCCCCCATTTGGTTCTAACGTTCTCTTTCATTGGCTCTCAATTCTCAACCCCACTCCTTCTCTTGACTCACACATTGGCCATTATTTTGGCCTGGAATGTCAATTCATCCTTATTGGTTAACATAGATAAGTCAATTACTCTCTGTGACTCAGTTTTCTATTCTGTAAAATGGGATCATAGGATTGTAGATTTAGAGCTGGATCCATCTAGGCCAACCTTTTCATTTTATGGCTGAGAACATCCGAGACTCAGAAAGGTTGTGACCTTAAAATAGTAAATAATGCAGAGATTCAAACACCTGTAGTACTTGTCCAGAAGGGTTGTTGTGAGACTAGCAAGAGATAAGATGGGGAAAGCACTTTATGAACTTTAAATCAATAATGTCTAAATGTAAGTTATCATGATAATAATAACTTATTCAGAGATTTCCAAGTGGTATCTATAAACAAGATTTTCATGAACCAAATGGAACTAGTGTCAGTCTTCCATCTTCCCCACCCACAATTCATCACTTTCCATTATCATAATTTGAAATAGAAGCAAAATATCCTTGCGGATAGCATGTACACAAACAGATCTCTACTGAAATCCTACTCCGAAGCCTCATTGTCGCCTGGCGATGACCCCGGATTCTCATAAGCTGGTAGCTTCCACCAAGCTGATTTTGACTCAGCAAGCATCCTAGCTCAGTTGAGGGTTGCTCACCCTCAACTTGGCCGATGGGTGATTAATTTTTAGACCATAACAGTCCTCAAAAACCATCTCTGAAGTTATAGAAGGGGTAAAGGATGCACTGGATCCAATAGAGTCACAGATCTGATGACAGAATATTGAAGTGAGTTTGTAGTAGAATCTATTTCATATACGCTTTGTGTGAATTTTATTTTGGTACGTCATGTTCCTGATTACATCAAGGGATGTCCACCTGGACATTTTGTCCAGGCCCTTCTGTGTATGACTGTCATCCATGCTTTAAAAAAAATAATTAACCAGCATTTATTTTTCTCTCCCTCCCACTTACTCTTCCCCCTGCAGAAAAACAAAACCCATGTTACATATAAATATAGTCTAGCAAAACAAATACCCACATTGGCCTTGTCCAAACGTGTGTCTCATTCTGCGTATTTAGTCCATCTCTGTTGGGAAGTGAGGAACATTCTTCATTATTGGTCATGTCTTTTTCTAAGTCCCTCATAGAAAATCCAGCCTGTGATCTGGAGAATCTTCTTCTTTCTCTCACTTTTTTTCCCCAGGTGAGCTCTTAGCCTATGCATATGTTAATTCTTCTGTCTCAATTCATGATTATCTACCTCCTTTTCTGGTTATACTTTTTTAATCATGAATATTCTATATCAGTTCTCTCATACTAGCTATCATGGGTGGTATGGTGTGTCCCATTTAGACTCACTGGGTCTTTCTGTTACTCTTTGGGTTATTTGTAATTTTGATTCAGCCAAGATCCTGGAGTTTCGTGATTCACTATCTTATAACATCATCAAGAGATTCTGTTGGTGTTAAAGAAATGGACCTTTGCAGCATTGAGTATTTGGGGATCATAACGAGTGCTTCATAATTTCCCAAATACCTCAGACTCCTCCTCCGTTCTGGCCCCTAGCCTGTTGACCCTCTGTGTTGGCTCTTCCAAAACATCCTTATCAGTGGGCTAATTGGATGGGGGCTACATATCCTATCCTGAGCAAAAATGAACTTTTCATCCAGTTTGGGTTCTTTTGAGTAGATGATTAAAATGAACCCTTTTCATGGGGAGACACAAGATGTGTTGTACACCCAGGTTGGTGGTAGTACTCAGGACTACTTCATTATAGGATCATAGTTTCATCTATTCCATCTACCCTTCATTTTACAGATCTTAACACAAGAGTATAACTTATGTATGTTGGGAGATACTTTCTCTCAGAGGAAAAACCTCCAAAGCTGCATTTTATTCAGTGTAGTCAAAAGCTTTTTTACAAAAATCAATAAATACAATAGGATCTTATATTCTCTACCCTTCTCAGTTAGTGGTTTGGCCTAAAACATGTGGTCTGCTGAAAATCCTTCTGTGAAAGCCTTCTTACTTCCTTCTTAGGTTTTCATCAGAGATACCCACTGTCCTTAACTTTGACCACTCTGACAAAGGCTTTATGGGAATTGGAAAATAGGAATGTGGTAATCACAGACCCCTATTGGAGACAGAAGGGACCTTTGAGATCATCTAGTGCAAGAGTTCTTAACTTTTTTGTCAGAAAACCCTTTTGGGAATCTGATGAATCCTGTGGACCCCAGTCCCAGGCTAGGGAAAGGTCCTCTGGACTCATAAGCAAATGTGCCCCCCAAAATAGAACAGCAGCAGCAAAAAATCATGCTTTTTTATTCTTAAAAATCACTGATCCTTTAAGAAAAGACCCTGTGCAGTGAGCCATGTACCTTTGTGAATCCTCTAATTATAAAATGCAAAGTTTAATGTTTTTAAAATACTGAATTTAAAGTTAGAATTTTTAAAAATTCATAATTGAAGGAAATGTTAAGTTTCAGTAAGAAGTTAGCGAAAATAAAGATGAAATTTTATTTTCCCATCTAAGTTCCTGGACCCCCTGACATCCATCTGTCCATCTGTCTGTCTGTCTACCCATGGAACTTGGGTTAAGAATCCCAGATCTAGTCTGTCCCCTTCATTTTAGAAATAAGGGAGGTAATACCCAAAGGGATTCAGTGACTTGGAAAGTGGAGTACAGCCCAAATTGGAACTCAGGTTTTTTTACCTCAAGTCCCAAGGAGGTTAAGGACAGAGACTTATCTGTACAGGAATATTTATAGCAGTCCATTTTGTTGTTGCAAAGAATTGGAAACAAAAAATGGCTCCCATCAACTGTGGAATGGCCAAATAAAGTGTATGGTGTGTGAATGCAATTAGATTTTACCTCACCATAAGAGATGAGGAATATACAGGCAGTGACCAGACCCAGGAGAATAATTTGTAGGATGACCCCCTACAGTGAGGGGAAACAACTCTGAGGGACCTCTTTGGCCAAAAGCATCAACCCCATCATGACTTCAAAAGACTGAATGAAGCAGATCATCCACCTCTTGTCCATCACCAAAGGTAGAGAAGCTGGTATGCATTATCAGATCATAGTCCATATCTTTGGTTTAGCTCAACTACATGAAGGCTCCTACTTGGGAAGGGGCAGTGTGGGGCAGTGATAAAGATGGGGAAAAATGCATCAGTAAAACCTACCTAATAATAGGCACCAGGCTAGATAGAGCACTGGACCTGGAGTCAGAAAGACTTCATGCCTCTGACCCTTTCTAGGTGTAACACTGGGCAAGTCACCTAACCTCCATTTGCATCAGTTTCCTGAACTAAAATGGGGATAATAACAGTACCTACCTCTCAAAAGTTGCTGTGGAAACTCAACATAATAGTTGTAAAAAAAAAAAAAACCCTTAGTGCTATGTCTGGCATAGTAGGTGCTGTATAAAAGCTTATTTGCTTCCCTTCCCCCTAGTATCATTTGATAGTAAGCCCCTTGAGGGTCTCAACTGTCTTTTGACTCTTTTGTATCCTCAACAAATTGGTACTTAATAAATATTTATCGATTGATTGATAGTATCACTGCGTTGAATACCAGACTAGGTAGCTGATGTCTTCTTATTCACCTATGCCTTAATTCAATCTTGATCCATTAAGGGGTGGGGAACCTGTTGGTCCCCTTAATAAAAGGATTTGTTTTGTAAAACTTGGACTCAGTCAAGGGACTGCACTTGGTTTTCCCACCCTTGGCATATACCAGAGTGCAGCTTGTTCAACTTGTTTAATTCCAGGTCCACCTGGTGCATGTGGAATCTTCTTAGGAGGCCAAGGATGCTCCCTCTCCCACCTTCTGTTCCCCAAATGCCCTAACATAAACAACAAACATTTATACAGGCTTTCTGTGTGCTAAATCTTTTACAGATACTATCTCATTTGCTTTTCCAGAACGCTCTTTTCCCCTCCAGGTCCTCACTTCAGCTATTTCCCTCTCCTTCAAACCACCAAGCTCTTTCCTCAGTCATTCCAGACACAGCCCAGAGGGTCACACCATTATGCCATTGGTTATTTGTCCTTCTCAAGGACTGTCTGACCACCCATAGAGGTAAGTAGATGTTATTATTCCCATCTTACAGATGAGAAAATTGAGGCAAAGACAGATTAAGATACTAGCCCAGAGTCACACAACTAGTAAGTATCTGAGGTTAGATTTGAACTCAGGTGTTCTGACTCCAGGCCCAGATTGCTCATAAGGACTGAAGAGATTTGGTTACACTGAAAACTGGTCTTGGCCCTGCCAAAGGAGGAAAGAGTGCCACATTTCAGAGCTCTTGAAGAGGGAGCAAGAGAGCCCCTAGCATAGCGGGACTGTTGCTGGTTCCCAGACCTCAGGGGAAGGAAGCAGTTATAATGAGCTCTCCCCTCTCCTTCCGTGAGACTGAAAGGGGTGTAGAGGTGGTTTGTTCTGCTGACCAGATGTCCCCTTTTAAAGGCTATTGTAACACTTCCTTTGATCTGACCAGAGTGTAGGATTTTAGGATTTAGAGCTGGAAAGGGCTTTTGGCCCCTTCCTGGGATGGGAAGGAGGTACACTTCAAAATGAGAAACTCCTTGTTTCCTTTTTTAAAAAAAAAGGCACTTCTTTCCATTTGAAGCCCAGTCCACCAATGTTTGAGCCCCTATTAAATTCCCCTTGCAGAGCCATGGGGGCGGGGTGTAGAGGATGTATTTATTCCTTGACCTCCTGGACTTGATTATATCCTTAGAGAATCAGGACGGCCCCCCCTTCCCCAACAGTAAAACATTACTGATGTCCTGTTTTCTACTATATGCTTTTGGCTGTGTTTGTTGTTTTAAATAAATTAAGCCTCTCGATTATCGTGAGAAGCCCTCCTCTGGAGGAAAGGTAGGAAAGAGTGAGCCATCCTTCCCACGAGATTCCCAGGAGAGGAGAGGTTAGTTGAGAATCGTCTGGCATGCCAAACGGTGGATGTCAGGCGGCCCTTGAGAAGGACAGATAACCCGTGCCATAATTGGTGCTGCGTCTTGGAAAGACTGAGGAAAGAGCTTCGTGGTTTGGAGGAGAGGGAAATAGCTGAAGTGAGGACCTGGAGGGGGAAAGAGTGTTCTGGAAAAACAAAGCAGTTAGAGCCGATTATCTGGGATTCCCCAGGGTGTCTGTGTGTGTATAGGGTATTGTTATTTTTGTTAACTATTTCCTAATTACATGTAAAAAAAATTGTAACATTCATCTTCGGAGACCATCTCTTAGCACCAGTCTCCAGAGATTAGGAAGGAGACAACACCCATTCCTTCCACACTACTACCCTCCTTGTATATGCCTGTTAATCGGTACAGAGCCCTTGCAGCCATGGAGGGGGGAAGGGGAGGTGCAGAGGCAAACCCCTTCTCCACCCACTTTTCTCCGTTCCATCTTGGTCCCCTCCCTTCCCCAATCCCAGGCTAGTCGTGGAGACTGTCTTCCCCACCCTTATTTTTAAGCTGGCTAGAACTACATTTTAAGTTGTCTGTCTTGCTTTGAGTATCCTTGACAGTTCAGTGAGGCCTATAAACCTCTTCTCAGACTAATGTTTTTTTTTGTTTTTGAAATTCATAATCAAAGGAAATGATAAATTTCAGTTATAAATCAATGAAAATAGGATGTAATTTTTTTTCTCTAGCAGAGTTCATGAACTCCCTGAAGTATGTGTGTAAACAAACACACATAGATACAATGAATGTGTGTGTGTGTGTGTGTCTGTGTGTGTGTGTGTGTGTGTGTGTGTGTGTGTGTGTGTGTGTGGAGGAAGAGTAGAGAGAATTGGTCAGATCTCTCCTGTGAAAAGTGTCAGAAGAGAACCACAGTATTTTGTTTTTTACTCCTTTCCCTTAAAGTCACAAGGTGGGAAAATCCTGGGCAAAAGAAAGGAAAATCTGAAACCTAGTCCTCTTCCTTTGGGGCCTGAAGGAAAATGGTTCCCTTGTCCAGCCTCCTCACAGTTTAAAAGGGCAAACCTTGCTAAGCTACCCGGAAGGAGGAAGTCAGTCTAGATGACAGCTGGAGGAGAGGACCATTGGGGCCTGGGAAGGGAAGCATTGTGGGACTAGGGGACCTGCTTCTATGGAGGTATCAGGTGACAGAAGCAGAGTGGCTCTCCAGAGAAGTGAGAAGTTCTTTCCACCAGTGGGCTGAGCTGGGCCCAGGGGGAGAGGCTGTTTGCCTGGGCCCTGGGCTCCTCGTTCCTTCCGTTTCCACACCCTCCTTATCTTATAATCTCTCTTTGCTTGGCATCGCCTCAGCATCTCTCTCAGTCATTCCAGCAGTTCTGGAAATGATAACTAATATCTGCTGCATTCATGATTGGGAAACAGCCCATTGACCCCACAATTGGGGGAGGGCTTGGCTGTCCCATTGATGGAATTATAGTCTCTGGGATGGAATAGTATCACCCAGTAAAAGGAATATTAAGAAAGGCAATGAATCAAAAGCATTTATTCAGGAATTAATGCATAAAGAGGGGAAAGAACTTGATGACTTACATTAAAGAGGGATGGCCACCTGACCATTGATCTCATTGATACAAAGGGAGATACAGTTAGGGTCTTTGGGGGTTGCCTGGAGAGGTGAGACATCATGCAGCCAGTAAGTGTCAGAGGTGGCATTTGAACCCATGACTTATTCACTCAATTGTTTCATAAATTGCAAAGCATGCCATGAATGTGAACCCAACCATGTTTCTCCTCAGGGCTTGTGACAGTATATAAGAAAGAAAACTTGATGTGAACGCAGTGGGAAAATAAATTTGCAGGGAACATAGTGAAATTGTTAAGTATTCTTTATGTAAATACTTACATAAAAGTAATACCTTTGTGTATTTATATTAAATATGAATACAACACTAATACTTTATATAAAGTACAGCATATTTTTAACGTAAGTAGTTACGGCATGTGGTTTTGTTTGGTCTCTTTTTCTCTAGTTTGCATTTATTGGGAGTATGGAATCACATACCTTTCATTTTATAGCTAAGGGAACTGAGGCCCAAGTGAACTGGACCAGTTTGCCCAAGATCACCCAGTGAGTTCAAGGAAGAACCAGGATTGGAGCCTTCAATTCACAGCCGACACTGGTCCCATGCCGCAGCTGTATTATTGTCAGAACAGCTACGTTTTAAAAAAACAAAGAAAGCCCATCTTCTCCATGGAAAACCTTTAGTCACATAATAGACACTCACCTAACACTCCTTCCTCTCCTTCTCCCTCTCTTCCCCCATCCTTTTCCTTTCCCATTGGGGGCGTATACTGTATTTGAGGCAGCTGAAGTGGACAAAGCTCTGGCCCTAGAATCGGGAAGATGCAAGTTCAAATGCAGCATCAGACACTTCCGAGCTGCGTTACCCTAAGGTAAAGTCGCTTTACCTTAGACTGTTTGTTTCCTCAACTGTAAAATGAGCATGAGAATAGTGCCTGTTGTGAGACTCAAATGCAATAATATTCATAGGAGAGCTTAGCCGGCACATAGTAGGTGCTCTAAAAAAGTTTATTCTCAATTATATCCATAGGATCGTGTTTGGAGCTGGCAGTGGAGGGGAAAGAAACAGTGGTAAAAATAGGGTCCCTGTACTCCAGGAGTTCTATTGGGGAGCTAAGGCCTTACACTATTCATAAAATATTTAAGTAGTAAGAGAATGATCCTAATAGCTCACATGTCATGTATTCGAGCAGCGCAAATTAAGTAGTAAGGGAATTAAGACCCAGGCCAGCTTCTTGTGAGCTGCTCTGGTCAGGAAGTGCTTCCTGGAAGAGATACTTAAACTAAGCCTCTAAGGATGGATAAAATTTGGATGAAAGAAGAGGGAATGGGGGGGGGGGGGGAAGCACAAACAAGGCTTGGGAGTAGACGTAGAGGGTTGGGTCTGGGAACACAGGGAGGGTCTGATTGAGTGAAATTGAGGGTTCACTTTGGGGTATAATGGGATATGTTAATAAATTATTCACTTTGCGTACTGTACCTCTCAACAGAGAGGTTTGCCAGTATTGTCTGCAGGCAGTACAGTATAGATCTGGGACTTGAGAGTTGGAAGTTCTTTGTCTGACTTCTAGCTCTGTCATTTACTTATTTTGTGACCTGAGAGCGACTCTCTTGTTAGCCTCTGAACTTTAGTTTCTTCATGTGAAAAATGGGGATAAGACTACTTGCCTGCACTCTCGACCTGCCTTCCTCGGGGGTTTGTAAGGAAAGTGTTTTATAAGCTGTAAAACACTATAAAGGGTGTCCTAAAAGCCTTAACACTTTGATAACCTTAAAATGTGCTAAGGTTTTTGGAACACCCCATATAAATGTGAGCCCAACCAGCCAGAGGACTCACGTTGTGGTTTGACGGTGGAGGTGCAGTTTTATGGGGAGTCTGCTTTTGGTATGTTCATTCATTCATTCCTAGGACACCTTAACCAGCTGTGCTTCTTGTAAATCAGCTTATTCTTGTTGAACATATATGACCTTTGAGTGGAAGTTCCTTGAGGGCAGTAACCATATTTGTTGTTTGTTCAGTTGCCTTTTGTTTTTGGAGGCAATCTGGGTTAAGTGACTTGTCCGGGGTCATACTGCTAGTCAGTGCCTGAGGCTGCATTTGAACTCAGCTCCTCCCGACTCCAGTCTCTGGAGCTGCCCCTGTTCAAGTTGCCTTGTGAAATTTCACACAGCGTTAGAAAGTATGAGGGCTGGAAGCCACATTTAGCCATTTATGTTATTCCTTTAGAATAGCATAGGCATTGTGGTACAGTGGAAAATGCTGCATATGGAGTGAGAGGACCTGGGTTCAGATCTGTGCTGTGCCACCTTTGTGACCTTGGACAAGTCCCTTCCTCTCTGTAGGCCTCGGTTTCCCCATATGTAAAAAGAGGGAGGTTGGACTTTGTGGTCAAGGGTCACTTCCTGCTCAGGATCTGTGTGCTTACATCTTATAATGAGAACACATTTCTGTTTGACATCTCACTTTTTGCCTCGTGCTCATTCCTGAACATATGCCTCCTCTCACCCCTGCCTAGGAGGCCATCCCCTGGAGGAAAGATTTCTTAGGAAGTTGGGGTTGGAGGCAGAGAAGGCAGTTAAGCAGAGCCAGCCATGATTATCCTCTGTGTCTGACAACACAAACAATCCACACCCGAGGTTCCCTCCTTCCTCTTTCAAAGAGTTGGACCGAAGCGCGTTTCCTCAGCTCTCTTCTGAGCCAAGCTTGGTTGTTACACAGTGAGAATGTAACTACTTAGTGTTTTCTGATTTACAGAGAGGTGATTTCCTCAGCCGAAGTTCTATGGGGGGAAGTAGGATTATCTCCACCACAGATACGGCCACGGAGTGAGGCTGTGGACGTTTAGCGATTTAGCCCTGCTCACACCAAGGGTCTAGGCTGCAAACCCAAGTCTCCTGACTCCAGACTGGATGCCAGTTTTATTATATCGCCACCCCTTCCTCCCCCCCTCAAAGGTCTGGGCTAAGTAGAGGAGTAAAATAATTAATAATAGCTAGCACTTCAGTGTGCTAGGCGCTGTGTTAAGTTTTGGAAATATTATTTGATATTATCAAATATTATCATTTGGTCCTCACAACAACCCTGGCAGGTAGGTGCTATTACTACCCCCATTTTACAGATGAGGAAACTGAGGCAAACAGAGATGAAGTGACCTGCCCAGAGTCATATAGCTAGAGAGTAGCTGAGGCTGAATTTGAACTCAGGTCTTCCTGGCTCCAGGCTCAGATCTCCACTGTACCACCTTGTTTCCATTTTTGCTTTTATTTTCATCCTTCATTCTCAGAGAGGACCAATGACATCACCCAGCTGCCTCGAAGAACCCAGTCTATTGCCTTTGCCACTATACCACAGTACCTCTCATATATGCAAATAGGGGGCTTGATAACTTTATTTCTATACAGTGATTTGGTTCGTTATGCCTAAGGTATGAGATAAATCAAGTTAAGACTAAAAAAAAAAAATCAGACTGTGGGCAGGTAAGAATGAAAATGGGGAAAAAACCCTCTCCAACATTGTCTACTTTTCAGATCTGTGATAATGCTACAATGCTGAAATAGGGCTGAGAATATTGATTGGGGTGGGTTAAAGATAATCTCAGTCTGCTAGTGATAAAGGGGTGAATGTCTGTGAAGATGGAGGGCTAGATTGGCTTCTGTCCCTCCTTCCCCCTTTCCTGGCCTCTTCCCTCTTCTCAAAGGAAGATGGCAGTTCTCTACTTTGTTTTTGGCTTCCGAGTACTTGGGAAATTTCATCCTCAGCAAGGTTCTTCCCCAGCAAGGTTCACTGAGTCTGTGACCCCATTTTCCTTGGTTCCTTTGTACTTCTGTTGTAGCTTGGCACTTCTAGCGCAGGTGTGTGTGTTGACTCAGTGTGCCTGTGGTATCACTTATCAGGGATGTGGGCAGAGACTGAGCTAAAATTCAGTGTGTGAGGAGGAGGAGGAACGTCGGGAATGAAACTGGGCTACTCCAAAGGGGGGAGTAGGAACTTCAGCTTCAGGGTCTCTGCTCCTACCTGGGGCTCCTTAGCCATATTTCCCAGGTCATGCCCTAGCTGTGCATGACGTAGGCAACATTGTGGTTGTGGGCTTGAGGGGAACTGGGAATACTATTCTTTACTCCAGAAATACTCTCTCCCTTTTCTCCCTCCATTAGAGACTCAGTTCTTTAGGTTACCTCATTGTTCTCTCTTTTAAATTACAAATCCCCTTAGGAGGGGTAACACATTAAGCAGTTATTAATTATTCATACCTTAGATGACTGATTGGGAGATTAGATGACTGGTGAGGTCGGAGGAAGGAGCAAGTGAAGGACGGTTTTGTAGCATGTAATTTTGTCAGGGAGGGGAAGGTATTGGGGCGTTGAAGTGGGCACCCACAGGCCCCTGGGCATCCGGGTAAATAGGGCATCAGGAAAGGGGAGAGAATGCCACAGATGAATTTTGTCCTCTTGTCTCTCATTCTTGCCAACTCAGAATTCACTGGGCCAAATAAAATTCCCTAATCACCCCACTATGCCTACTTACAACACTGTTAGGAACTAGAGATGCAAAGATGAATCCTTGATCTCCAAGGCTGATGAGGAAGTAGCTCAGATTGGTCAAAGCCTGGAATGAGTAAAGGCTAATGGTGTGAATGAAGTAAGGCTTGAAAAAGGTAGGCTTGACTCAGGTTGCTGATGGCCTTAGATGTTGGGCTCAAATGTTTGTGATTTATCATGTGGCATTTGGGAGCCCTTAAGGAACTTCCGTTCCACCTCGAGGACACAGGATTCAGCTTAATATAAAAGTTTAAATCTGCAGTCTGACTTTTGGGACAACCTGTATAATACATAAAGAAAAATTGAAAAACAAGAGAGCACTGATAACATAGGATTAGGGAAGGCTTCACAGAAGAGGTAGTACCTGAATTGCGTTTTGAAAGGAATCCAAAAGGTGAAAATGAGGATGGGTGTCCATTCCCGGCATGGGAAATGCAAACACTTGGAGTCAGGAGATGAGTGCCGAGTTGGTAGAAATAGTACAAGGGGGGAGGGTAGTAGAAAGGTAAGCAAGGAGTAAAATTGTTTAGGGTTTTCAATGCCAAAGTAAGGAAGGCATTTGTATCTTATCCATTAGGCACTAGGGATCCCCTAGCCAGTTTTTAGGGAAGCAGTGACATTGTCAGACTTGGGCCTTAGGAACATTACTTTGACAGCTATGTGGAGAATGGATAGAGGAGCCTAGGAGGGAAGGGGAGGAGGGAAGCCTAGGAGACCAACTGATAAGCTCTTACCTTAGTTCAGGCAAGTGGTAAGAGCCAGAACTGGGGCTTGGGCTCTGTGAGAGCCCTTAAGAGGATGGATGTGAGAGACGGAAGGTAAAACTGACAAAACTTGGCGACTACTGGATGAGGCTTGGTAAGGAGGAAGGATGAGTTATGGCTAAGTCCAAGATTATGAAACCAAATGACTGGGAGGATGGTTGTCCTCTCACCAGAGATAGAGAAGGGAGGAGAATACATATTTATACAGTGTCTGCTTTACAGAAATCTCATTTGATCCTTAACATAATTCTTCCAGTGGGTGCTGTGATTATCCCCATTTTACAGTTGAGGAAACTGATGCTGATGGAGGTGAAGTACTTGCCCAGGGTAACATAGCATAGTATGTGAGGTCTAATTTGAACTTGGGTCTTTCTGACTCCAAGGTCAGCATCCTGTCCTTTGCACCACCTACTTGTAGCAGAGCAAAATCAAGTGAAAGATAATGGGGAACATTTGAAACCTGTTGAACTTGAAACACATATGGGACATGTGAATGGAGATGCTGCCAGGCAGTGGACAGAATGTGACTAGGCTTGAGAGAGGTCTTAGCACTGATGATATAGATTTGGGAGTCATCTGCATAAATGTGAGATTCTTAAGAAAGCCAGTATGGAGAGGGGAGGACCTGGGACCAAACCCTGGGAACAGGTGTGGTTAAAGGATGATCTCCAGCTCTCAGAAGAACTCAAACCCTGTGCCCTGCTGATAGATCTGGCAGCAGTGTCCTCGGACCCGGAAGACACAGGCATTTTAAGTTTATTTGATTTAGTGCAGACCTGACTTGAAGATCTATGCCCAGGATGCTTTTCAGGTTTGAATATAATTTCAGGCAGAGAATAACACCTGTTATCTGTCCCATTTAAGATTTTGAGTTATAGAAGGATGGGGCTGTGTGTCATGGTGGGGGCCTGATGTCATATAGTTTTGTGTAACAGTATTGAGATAATTCTCTGAGTCGAGGGAACTGCCATTGGATTATAAGCTTCCTAAAGGCAGGGACTCTTTTGCCTCTTTGTATCCTTAGCACTTAGCGTGGAGCTTGGCACATAGTAGTCACTTAATGTTTATTGACTGATCTAGAGGTTAATTAATAATAATAACTAACATTTATATAGCATTTACTATGTGCTAGGCACCATGATAAACACTTTACAATTAATGTCTCGCTTGGTGCTCACAGCAACCCTCAGAGGTAGGTATTTCTTATTGTTCCCATTTTACAGATGACAATAACAATAGCTAACATGTGTGTTGTACTTTAAGATTTGCAAGCCCTGTACATGCATGATTGCATCCAAGCCTCACAACAACTCTCTAAGGTACTTGCTGTTCTTATTATCTTTCCCATTTTATCAGTGAAGAGGTCAAGGGACTTGTCCAGCACTCTGCCCACTTGACCCACCTAGATGCCTGATGTCAATCTCAGAAGGGAAAGTCATCATCCAGCACCTGATTTTGGATTAAAAGAGTCAGTTTTCATTAGTCAGTGTGTGTGATTGGTTTTGGGCAGCCAGGTGGTCCAATGGATAGAGCACCAGGCCTGGAGTCAGGAAAACCTGAGTGCAAAACCAGCCTCAGACACTTACTAGCTGTGTGACGCTGGGCAAGTCACTTTACTCTGTTTGCCTCAGTATCATCTGTAAAATGAGGTGGAGAAGGAAATGGCAAACCACTCTAGTGTCTTTGCCAAGAAAACGCTAAAAGAGTCAGACATGGCCAAATACCACTACAACAAATGATTGGTTTTTAACACAATTTCCCCAAACCCCATAAATGCTCATGATTCTTTTCCCTACTTCTCTTACTTCTTTTGACTTTTGGTACCATTGGAACCCACTGAGTGCTGACAGCAGATTTACTTAGTATAGGAAGCCCTGATTCTCTGAGCCCAGAATGGGCAGAATGCTCAGGGGCCTTGGAATTGCATCAGATGTCCCCGAAGATTCATCTGACAGTGTTTCTATGTCAAGCATTATTTCAGGGCCCACAGCAAGCCTTGAGAATTCATAGGATCATGGGGTTAGAGCTGGGAGGGACCTTGGGAATCATCTGTCTTTTCCAACTCCCTTCTTTGACAAATGAGGAAACTGTCTTGTTTGGGGTCAAATCCAGATAGGTAGAAACCCTCCTGGGAGATCTCCCAGAGGTTCACCTGTAAGTGAAAAGGGCTAGAATTGGGGCTGTGGCCAGGTGAGTAGATGAGACTTGTTTAGGAAGGGAGAAAGAGTCAAGGATTACTCTGGTATTACAGAATGAGCATAGAAGTCCTGGGTTCTAGGTCGTGGCTCTGCTATCTGCCAGCTTTTGTGGCCTCCAGCAAGTCATGTCCCTCCCCGGGCCTTATCTGCAAAACTGAGGGGGCTGAACGAGACGATCCCTGAGGTCCCTTGTAGTTCCAAAAGTCGATGATTATATAGGCTTATGGGACAAGGTCATGAACCTACCTGTTGTGCTCCCAAGGGCCTTTTGTTCAGAAAGATGTCATTTTATCCAGCATCTTTTGGAGCTCATTGTCTGTGACTGGGTTCCTGATGTGAGCTCCTTAAGAACTGGGACTGTCTGATTAAACTCTTTTTCCCTATATAGCAAGCACTACGACCCATTTGCTGGTTTCTTAAACCCTCAGTGGGACTGTGTTATCTTAGATCTTGTCCCCTCCTGAGACTGCTGTATTTAGGATGGAATCCTACAACATTAGAGGAGGAAAGGCCCGGCAACCCTTCGAGACTATTCAGTCCAGCCTGCTGCTCATTTTACAGAGGAGAGAACAGGCTGAAAAGAGATAGGAGCCTTGGTCCAAGGTCGCACAGCTCAGGTGACAGAAGTGGACCAGAATCGAGATCTTTAACCCCATTCTCTTTCCTGTGATAAAGACTGACTCAGAGACTTAAATGCCATCCTGTATCATACAATGGAATGAAATGGAACAAACATTCAGCACCTACTGTGTACCAGGCTATGCTAAGGGCTTTAAAAAAATTACCTCATTTGATCATTGGTAGTATTATTATTCCTATTTTACAGTTGAGGAATTAGAGGCAGACAGGTTAAGGGACATGTCCAGGGTCACACAACTTCTAAGTGTCTGAGGCGAGATTTGAAATCCGATCTTCCTAATTCCAGCCCCACTGCTCTATCCACTGCACCACCAGGAGCCTCTAGATAAGTCCCTTTATTGTTTCTTGTAGATCAGCCTGATGTCTCTGAAAGACTCTTAAGTTTCTTTAGGTTAGGCACTGAAATGTTCAACTCTTGTCTAGTGCAGGCCTGTTTGGGACTGCTGCTGGTACCAGTTAGAGACTTCTTTGGTCTCTGTGTTCTGGAAAGAGCAAAGGCGGGTTGATGAAGACCTTGCCCAGTTGAGAAGAACCATAGGCTTATTAGATATAGAGAACTGGAAGGGACTTCAGAAGTCATCTAGCCACCCTCCACTCCACCCACCCCCCATCTCCTTGTAGCACTTTGACTCCAGGCATTACGTTTGGTTTGGGAAGGGGTCCTGGACTCAGGAGAGGTGAAGAAAGCCCCGGGCTAACTGATCTCTGACAGGCGTCCTCCGACAACTCCTATTGGCTGGCATTAGAGAGTCGTTTCCCCCACCCCCCCCCCTTTTGTTAATCCGTTGGCCGAGCCAGAACTCTGCCTGCTCCTTTCCTAGAGACAGATTTTTCACTTCGGCTCCTAAACTAGACAAAAATTTGCCATGAGGCTTTCTGAGGAAAGCACTAGAGCGAATGGAGGGTATCCAGCTATCTCCCTCCCCTTTTTTTCTCCCCAGGGTTTAGGGTCCCCAGCATTCATTCCCTGTTCACATTTCTAGCCTGAGCCTTGTTGAGACCAAAAGGAGAGATTTTGCTGCCACCTGGTGGACATGAGGTTGCCAAACCATCTGAGCCCACCTTCTAGGACATCACAAGGAAATTGGCAGGAACGTTTGGAGTTTTCCATGAGCACCGTTGCTCTCCAGGGCTACGGAAGGATTTTTGGCTTTTGATTTCATTCTTCTTATCCCTCATTGTCTAAACTGAAAAACAGCTCAATGAAGACTCCTTTTGGATTGGGGAGGCCCCAGATGCTCACGCCTAATTCTGGTTTTTAATTTTTATTGATGCCTTTTGGTTTTTAGATCTACATATATTCCTTCCCTTTCTTCTCCCCAGAAAGCCATCTTTTGTAACAAAGATTTAAAAAGAAAGAAAAAAAGTAATCCAGCAAAACCACCCAATACACCAGCAGAGTCCGGTTGGTATATGAAACATTCCCCAACTATAATAATCCCCTATCTCTTCAGTGAAGGGTGCATTTCTCAGTTCTTCTCCAGGTCCATACCTGGCCGTTATAATTACATGGCATCCAGCATATGTAATCATTGTATATATTATTTTCCTGAATCTCTTCCCATGGCTCAGAATCCTTTATATTCATACACTCATAACCACAATTTACTTAGCCATTCTCTAATTAATGGACACCTACTTTGTTCTCAGTTACCGCAAAAGTGCTACTGTAAATATTTTAGTGGGATCTCTGAGAATAGGTATGGGCTTCTTTGTTGTGCTGCTTTGAAAGCATAATTTTAAATTGCTTTTCAGAATATTTGGATCAAATCACCATTCCACCAACGAAGTGTCAGCGTACCTGTCAGCATGCGAGCCATCTAACCTTTACCAGTTTGTGGATGCCATTTCTCCCCCACACACATCCACACTTGTCTGTCAGCAGATGTTTGATTTCTTCTTATGGCAAAGTCGCCATGTAATCATGACTACCAAGGCCTCTCGTCATAGTCCTTTAGACTCATTGTACATTCATTTGTTTTTCTTACAAACTTAAAGTCTCAGCAGATACAGAAATCGTACATCAAAGCTTCGTAATGTTGTCATTTGACTATTCTGCTAATGCAGACGGCAGACCCTCGGTGACTTAGTAGGTGGTCTTTGAAAGTTGCTGTGACCAAAAAAAAATCTCATTTACTCTGTGGTCAACCTGGCAATGAGCCTCTTGGAATTTTGCTTGGCTGGTCACCTCAGACAGCAGACATAACTGGGCTCAAACAAAATAAGAAATAAAAACCCAGGAAAATGTAGAATTCCAAGCCATCTGTAGGTTTGTTTTTTTTTAAAGAGAAAATATAATAATAGTAATCATTTTTTTCAGTCATGTCTGACTGTGACCCTATTTGAGATTTTCTTGGTAAAGATACTGGAGTGGTTTGCCATTGTCCAGTTCATTTTACAGATGAGGAAACTGAGGCAAACAGGGTAAAATGACTTGCTCAGGGTCACATAGCTAGTGAGTGTCTGATTCCAAATTTGAACTCAGGTCTCTTGACCCCAGGCTTGGCGTTCTATCTGCTATCCTGCCTTGCTGCCTAATAATAACAGTGATAATAATAGCTACTAAATGCATCTGGTGGCACAGGCCACTGAGCCTGGAGTCAAGAAAACCTGAATTCAGATGTAGCCTTAGACACTTACTAGCTGTGTGACCTTGGACAAATCACTTAACCTGTTTGACTTGGTTTCCTCAACTGAGAAATGAGGGTAGTTACAGCAGCTATCTCTGAGGGTTGGGAGGATCGAGTGATTAAGTGTCTGGCACTTAATAGGTGCTATACTAATGCTCATTCCCCTCCATTTTTTTTCCAGTATATTTGCCAATTTGGGCATATGTGAAACCGGGATACTAAATTTGCATTGTTTTGTGATCTCGGGCTTGTCCAGCACTAATCTTTTGTGTACATTTGGTTCTGTTTCTAAGGTCTCTGTTCTGTTCTTCTCTGTTCTGTTCTTACCTCTTTTTCTAAGTTTTATCCAGTACCAGATGGTTTTGAGAATTATCATTTTATAATGTACTTTGAAATCTGGCAAGGCTAGTCTCCCCATATCATTTCCCCTGGTCCCCCAAAACATTTAAGGTTCTTTTTATTTTTGCATCATCCTCTTTATTAACAGATTCCCCAAATGGGCAATGGTTATAATCCATTCATCTTGTCCAAACTGCCTACGTTTTCTTGTTTTTCCATATGCATTTTAACATTCAATTTTATTTTTAGTGTGACTTTCTTTTTTCAACTAACAAACATTTCTTTTCTCCTTTTCTTTGAGGGGCAAAAATGTACAGTCAAGAAAAACATCCCCAAATTGACTTCAAGCAATGTGTCTCTTTATCTTGAGTACATTAGGGGTTGGTAGCATGACTTGAAATCAGGCCCCTGGAATCTTGATTAATTAATTTAATTTTAATCCTGATTGAATTGAGCAGATGTCTCTGAAAAGTTTTGTCATCACCATGTTGTTACTGTATAAATTGTTCTAGTTTTGCTTACTTCCCTCTGCATCAGTTCATACAAATCTTCCCAGGTTTCTTTTGTTAGTCCCCTTTCCTTTCCCCCTTTTGACCACTGACAGACCAGAATCAGCATGGAAGCTTTGACCAGCACCATTTCTGACCTGGGCCAGGTCACCCCCTCCTTAGGCAGCTTGGGGACTCACCTTCTGGCCTACCCCTCCAGATTCAATCCCCAATTGCAGGAACTTCAGGGAGTAGACACCACACCCAGCCCTTTCGTCATCTTTTACATTCATACTATTACATTTATATACCATAATCTAGCCATTCCCTAGGGGATTTCCAGTTCTTTGCCCCTACAAAAAGAATTCCTATAAGTTTGTACACAAAGGTCCTTTTCCACTTTCTTTAACCTTTCTGGGGTGTTATTTTGTGTAATTCTTTAAATTGCCAGTGCTGCTTTTAATCTCTAAGTTAATTTATTTTGTTTTGTTTTTTTTACTGTTTTAGTTCAGCCTATCCATTTGTAGGCTTTAAACACTCAGTTCTTTATTTCTATCAAAGTTATCTTAATGCATCCTTATAGAAGTCTGCTATGTGTCCTGGTGGGTTGATATCTAGATAGTTGATAGAATTTATCTTATTATTGTAAGCCGTATTTGTCTTTATCAGTTTCCCAGTTTTTGTTAGTGATGTACAAAATGCATTAAATTTTCAAGATTTACCATCAGCATCTTACATATGTCACTTCTTAAGTCAAATTGTTTTGTTTGTCTCTTGGATTTTCTCGGTATACAGTCATCTGTAAACACAGAGATTTTACTTGTTTACAAGTACTTTTAGTCTCCTTAATTCTTTTCTTTATTCCTTATTGTTATAGCTATTTCTAAAACTACATCAGATGCAAGTAGTGACATTGAATATCCTTGCTTCACACCTGTTTCTAGTGGAAATCTTAATGTATACAAATCTGCCACTAGACTTCCTATGTGACATTTTCACAACACATTGGTTATTCAGTGAGGAAGGTAGGTCCTTTCTCTATCTCACAGGAAGAAATTTGAGGCTCAGCCTGGTTTAAGTGACTGTTCTCAGATCACCTAGCACCTGGCTACAGCCAGGATTAGATCTCTGCTTCTGAAATTCATAGCCTTCCAGTGTGAGCTGGGTTTTCCATTTCTCTTTTCCCTTCCCTCCCTCTCCTTTTCTCTCCCTCCTCTTTCCCCCTCCCCTTCCCTCTCATTCTTTTCCCCCTCACCCCTTCCTCATTTTCCTTCCTCCAAATTCATCAGTAGAGAAGTTATCCATTCCTACCATTGCTGGGCTTTCTATGCCCCCCGCCCCCTGAAGACCTCTTCGAAGTCTCTGTTGACTGGATGCAGGTAGCCCTAGGGATCTAGAGCCTTGGGGAAGCCACTAGCATATAAAGGAGCATGGGAAGACTTACCTTGAACTGATGCAGTTAATCGACAGAACCAGACAGAACCAGGAAAACAATATATACAGTGACTAAAACAACTCAAATGTCAGGAACAACAAATTTGAAGCCAAATACTGCAAATAATTACAATAACCCAACTTGGTCTCCAAAGAAGCGCTATAAGAAGGTGCCTCCCTCCATTGAATTGGATTTGATTTAATGTGGAGAATATAGATGTGGAGCACTGCATGTAATGTCAGAATTTTTTCAGTATGTTTGTTAGTTTTGCTGACCTGTTTTTTTCCTTCTCTTTTATTCTTTATCCTAGTTTCTTAATCTTTTTGTATGTCATGGACCCTTTGGCAATACGGTGAAGCCTACGGATGGATTCCTATTAGAATGTTTTTTAAGTGCAATAAAAACAACTAGTGTATTTACGTATGTATCACTTTAAGATTTACAAAGTGCTTTTAGATAATTGAATAACTCATTATGTCCTTGTAACAACCCTATGAGGTGGGCGCTATTATTATCCCCACTTTACAAATACAAAGGATAAGTTATTTGCCCAAGGTCTCACAGATAGTTGTGTCTGAAGTAGAATTTGAACTCGTTTTCCTGACTGTAAGACCTGAACTTTATTCATTTTGCCTCCAAGAAACTAATTATATTGCAATATACTTATCAAAACATTTTTTAAAATGAGTTCACAGATCCTCGATTAAGAATCCCTGCTTTATTATAAAGAATTGGGGGGCCAGGGGTGGGAAGGTCACACTGGGAAATGTAGGTCGTGTAAAAGCAAAAGATATACATGAAATATTTAAAACATTAAAATATTTAAAACAAAAAAAAATGCCAGCATCAGGAGCGCTTGGAAATATTTCCATTCGCATTACTTTAGTTTTTGGCCTTATTTCTCTTAGTCCCTGGAAAAGTTAGTCCATGCTGATCAAAGATGTGTCTACCCAGGGCTCTCAGGCCTGGGTTTTTTTGAGGCTCACAGAGAGTGGTTAGTAGTTGTTTTCTTAGAACTGGTAGTATAAAGGAGTGAGCATGCCAAGTCAGTCACTCTCTTTTCATGTGCCTCTATTTGGTTTCCTTGTGTTATAGATTTTCCCCATGAAAGATTGATAGATTTGGAGTTAAAGGTCTTGGATTACCAAGCATACCTCTCTGTTCTTTTTAGTATTCCCCATGTGATCCTGGACACAGATATTTACACTGTAAGCTTCTCATGGGCAGAGACTGTACTGTTTTTGTGTTTGTGCGCTTCAGTGCCTGGCACACAGTAGGTATTTTTAAAACACGGGTTGATTCATGGCTAATATGGAAGTGTGTTTCCCATGTATAATCAGTATCACACTGTTTGCCTTCTCAAAGGTAGGGAAGGGGCAGGAGGGAGAGAATTTGGAACGTAAAATTTTGAAAAACCAATGTTAAAAAATGTTTCAAATGTAATTAGGAAATAATGAAAACATTTTTAAAAATATTTAAGGACATAAATAAATGCATGTTGGTTGTTTGGGCCTCAGGGTCTTCATCTATAAAATGAGGAGTTGGACTCTTGATTTCCACGATCCCTTCCAAATCTAAGCCCTGTGATCCTGAACTGAATTAATGTGCTCTCTGCTTTTGCGCAGGGGACCACCCAGTTCTATTTTCCCGTAGTTAAAGAAGGTTTCTTAGGAGAGAGTTGGGTATAGAGGAAAAAGCTATTGCCATTTTAGGAGTTGGCATGATAGAAGCAGACCCAAGGGGCAGAGAAAACTTGTTTGACTGGAGTGAAGGAAAGGAGAGGTGTGTGGGTGGTGGAAGGGGGAGATGGGTTGGGAAGTGGAGTTACGTCTCTTTTGGAACAGGCTCAGATCTCTACCAAATTAGGGAATAAATGTCCCGCCTTCTAACCATTCCCTGCCTTTACTAGTCTTCTCATCTGCCTTGTAAAAAAAGGAAGCCACAGTCTTATCAGGACTTGGGATAAAGTTGTCTGCTGGGATAGTTTCTGCAAGTCAAGGACTTGACCTGGCTGACACTTCCCTCTAAGGACAGAGGAGATTCTCTCACTGAAAAGGTTCAGAGATTCCTGGGGTTCCCAAGGTCTGGGTTGATCTGTAGCCATCTAACTGGTTTTCTTCCACGTTTGGGGTTCTTGTGGAGGAAAGATGGGCCACTTTCCAAGGAAGGAACTACTGAGGCCAGAAGCAGCCCAGCAAGGCCAACCAGCTCCTCCCCAACTTTTGGCTCCCTGGCCCTGTCCTCCACACCAGAGACTGTCCCTTCAGAACTGTCTCTGTCCTTGGATTTTCAGTCACCTGGGAGGAAATGCTTAGACCAAAGCATTGTTTTTCCTAGGGAAGCGCCACCATGTGTTTACTCTAGTTGTCTGCAGCTACCTTTTCTGCCTCTTGCCTCCCAGTCAGTGAGATTGAATAAATATCTGAACTGAGAGCTCAGGACTCCTTGGTTTTTAATCTTCGTTTTCTTCCTGATTGGCTGATCCTGGGAAAGTCCCTTCTTTTTTGAGCTTTGTTGGCCTACCTACCTATTAATCTGGTGAATGTTTCCCAGGGATTGGGAGTAAGGAGTGGTCCTCAACATTGTTAAGTACTAGGCTGGCAAAGATGTGAAGTTCACTACAGGGAACGCCTGTCCAGGTCACAGGGATCCAGTCCAGGATTTCTGACTTCCCGTCTCCCGGGTCTGTTCTGGAGCACCTAGGATGCAAAGGCGCCTCCCTCCTCAGGCACTTTACCCCTCCCACCCCCACCCCCAAGCCGACCCCAGCAGGAATGTGCCACTTTATCATGTACTTTAGCTCTAAAACAGGACCATGGAATTCTAAGACTTGAAAGAGACCTCTAGAGCAAGATCAGATGAGGGGGAAATAACACCAGGATTAATTTAAGCCACTTGGAAATAAATTAAAAGTTCCCTTTTCCCTCTGCTCCTAACTCAGTTGACTCACACGGTCACCACATTGGAAGGGACTTTACTTATTCCTCCACAACCAGCTGGACAAGGAGTTACCCAGATTCCACTTGAAGATCTCCTGTCTCCTGGGGCAGCTGATTCCAATTTGGAATAACTCTTAATTACTAGGAAAAGTTTCTTTGTCTCAAGCCCAAACCTGCCCCTCTGGAGCTTCTCCCAGTTGTTTCTAGTATTGCTCTCACAGCAAAGTGGCTTCTGACACCCCCGACCCCTTTTTTCAAGATTGCCTTTCTAGGACTTAAAAATAACTTCATCTCCCCGGAGTTTTCTTTTCCCCAGGCTAAATGTCACCCCTTCCCCTTTAACCCATCCTCCCGTGGCACAAATTTAAGACCCTGATGGCAGTATTTAAACACTGATTTAAAAAAACAAAAACAAAAAAGATTTGTTTCATCTGTGTTGATGTCTGGGGGTAATTTTCACTGGGCTAAGGAGTCTCCGGGTGCCTGGTGTTTAAAATTCAGGGGCAAACAAAAACAAAGGAGTATTCCCTTGTCCCTTTTCCCGTGTGAGCCCTGTGATTTACCAAGTTAATTGCGGAACCCTCTGTCCAGAAGTTGAAATAAGGTCCCACCTCCCACCCTGGTGGTTTAAGTGAGTTGGTCTTTAGCAGTAGGGAGAAACTAGTGGCTTCAGGGTCTTGGAAGTTAGTCATTAGCTTAGAAAGGCCCAGAGGTTATCTGCAGATCCCACAGTCGTGGGTAGAACAACACCTGAGCCAGCCCAGACAGATGAATATCTCCCCACCGGGTTTTTATAGTTTCCAAAGGAGAAAAAAATATCATCTCCGGAAACATCAGAAGTTCTTACAGTCCTAACAACCCTTACCCTCAGGAAGGCCTTTCTTTGAAGTAGCCAAAATAATTCCTGCTTGGGTTGAAGCTCCTGTTGGACTTCTGGTGGAGGGAGAACTGCCTACCCTTCTCCATAAAGCACCTGGATGTATTTGGGGTCACTTAGCCATCTTGCCCATGATCACAACTTCCATTCTCTTAACCCTGATTCAAGTTTCCTGCCCTCTGGCTTCCCCGGTGCTCTCTAGACCAGACTTGCTGGCCTAGCTGCCTCCAATCCCAGGTGTTCCAGGCCAGGCTTGCGAGCTCTCCCTCCCCAGTCCTGGCTCCTGGGGCTCTCCAGGTCTGGGCTTGCCTACTGGGCTGCTGCTCTCAGGTGCTGGTGCTGGAGGATCAGAGGGAGGGACACTGGGAGGGAGGCCTGGGCCCAGGCTCCAGGTGCTCAGCGCCCCCCCTGAGACCTGCTGGCAGCAGCCCTCTCTCCCCCCCCTCCCTCACCATGGACCTGGGCCACCCTGCCCCCTGAGCATGGAGCAGGGCTGGCTCCGGGGTGACAGCTGCAGCAGGGAGCGGCCCAGGGGTGCCTGTGGCCGCACCCTCAGTGTCTCCGACTCGCTGGACCTGCACAGCTCCTCCACCAGCTGGGCCATCCAGGCTGCCCTCTGTGCGGCAAGGGAGCAGCCCCCTCGGCCCAAGAGCTACTGCTCTGCCCATCCTGGGGCCCCGCCTTCCAGTACCAGAAGTCTCCTCCTGAGCCTTCTTCGCCCGCGCACTAGCCGCCACCAAAGCCAGGCTGACGGGCTTCCCGCTGGGGCCAGCCCCGAGCCCCCTGGGCTCCCCGGGGCCTGTGTCCCTGAGCCCTCTGAACTGGCCGCTTCTCCCAGTCCTGACTCCCCCAGGAGGAGCCGGACCCCAGGAGAAAAGAAGCTTCGGCCCAGGCCCACCAGCATGACATTTCTGGAGGTAAACCGCCTGGAGCTTTCAGGAGCTGATGGTACCAGTGGGGGCCTCGGTCGGGCAGGGAGCTCAGGCTTCTTGAGAGGCAGTTCACTCTGGAGCAGCCAGCGATGGCAGGTATTCCGGGGGAGCAGCGGGCGGAGCACCGAGTCCCCCCGAAAGGGCTTCTCAGCCTTAAGGAAAAGTTTCAGCTTCCGGCTTCGCAGGGGCCAGGAGATTCGGCGTTCCGAGTCAGGACTGCTACCTCGGGCCCGGGTTCGAACCAAAAGTGATGGGGATGCCAGTTCTTTACATGCCTTCCCGAGTCGCAGGGACCTGCTGTACCCCGAGGGCAGGCAGGTGGCCCCAGACTCCACCCGATCCAGTACAGGTGCCAGCCTCTGGAAACTCCTCACTAGCCGCTTCCGCCGAAGAGAAACTGGGTCGTCTGGTGCATCGCTGCCCCGAGAGCCCCTGTGGAGTCGGAGGGCTGCCACGGCCCCAGTTCTCCTGGGGGTCCAGAGCTCCCCACGGGCATCGGGTAAGGAGGAGGAAAAGCTGGCTGGCCTGTCCCATGAGGGAAGGCCAGTGCCCACGCTGTGGACTCTTTGACGCAGGTCTCTGCCTGTTGAACCTTCCTCTGGGCACCTGCCTCTTATGGCTAGGAGTCAGGTAACCTAGATCCTGTCATCATCTGTAGGGGGTCACTTGGCTTCTCCTGCCCAGCCACAGGAGGCTAAGGAAAACCATCGGGCCTGTAGCTGTAGCATGTTTTCAAGAGCCACCACAGGCGGTGGACCTTAGTTGCTTAGTCACTGGTCTCTGAGCTTCAGTTTTCTCATCTGTACGAGAGGGTTGGGCCAGATGAGCCCTTAGATCCTATGAAAATTGGAAATGTGAAAATTGAGAGCCTTCTAGGCCAAGGTTGGTGGTCCCATGTGGGGGGAGTCTAGTTGGTTTTATCCCCAGGCATTGAATACTCTGGTGGAATCAGTTGGTGCTATTGTCATCCAGACTCAATCCCCCTTGGGAGTTGGAGCATGGTTCTGAGGGAAAGACTGCATTCGAGGGGAGAATAAAATTGCAAGGTCTTTGAGGGTAGGGAGGGGACTGTCTTTGTTTTTGGTCTGTGACTCTGTGAAACAAATTTGTTTGCACCTGTTGAATTGAGAGGTTGGAAGTATCAGTCACATAGAGGGAGGCTGGTGAGGGGAGTATAGGATAAAGAACATGAATGAACAGCAGAAGACAGTTATGCTGTGCACCCAAGGGGCTCTGGGTAAAACACTAATGGAATTGAATTGATTTGAGGGAACTTCTGGGGCTCATTCCTAGAGGAAAGCAGCCTTCTTTGTTCTCCAGGGAAAGCAGGGCAGAAACAACTCTGGAGCAAGTATATGGGTAGACAGTGAAAAGGGAAAGCATGGAGGGTTATGGAAACCAGTGACGCCCCCCCCCCCCCCCCCAAGACTCCATATCATGAGGGACGGAGGGTCACAAAGGAATTCATAGGGATTTGGGGTTGCTGGCTGGCTAGGGCCAGCAGTGCTTTGGGGGGACTCTGGGTACCTAGAGAAAAATCTCTTTCTCCCCCTTCCCCTTCTCCTTTCTCTTTTCCTGGTGTCCCAAACTAGGGTCACTGGAAACCAAATCAGGAGTTCCAGTTGGTGTCATATATGTATTGAGAAAGTCAAGGGAGGCTAGAAGGAGGGAGGAGCAGGATCTGAGAAAGAAAAAAAGAGGGAGCTCCTCATCTTGAGGGAGGAGCTTGGGGTGGAGAGAGGGGCTGGGCACCAAGGCTCCATGTGGTCTGCCCCTTGCTAGAGGAAGCCAGGGAGGAGCCCTTCCCCACTCTTTACCTCTGCTCAGGAATGTGGTAGGTGGCCCCACCCTCCTCTGGGTGAGTTGTTTCGGCTCGCCTCTACTTCTGGGCCCTGCCAGGTACCAAGCCTGCCTTGGATCTGGTCTGGAGACCTGCAGTGGAAATCTTGGGGCCAGCCCCAAGTGTCTTGGGGGTAGAGAAGGTGAAGGAGGGTGTAGGAGGCTAAGGCAGGAACAGTAAGGAGCAAACTTCATATAGCTGCCATCACTGAGCAGAATCTCAGTCCCCTGCACAGGCTCAGGAGCTTGAGATGTCCATGGGAACTGATGGATGGAGTTAAAAAAGGGTCCAAGTAGTCGATGTGAAAGAGGGGATTTTATAGCCCACCCCATCCCTAATGGTTCTATTGTCTTTCTTTGCCCACAGACTCATTTGTCAATAGCCAAGAATGGACCTTGAGCCGATCTGTCCCCGAGCTGAAAGTAGTAAGTGGAGGCAGGCAAGAGGGAGGAAGGGAGGCAGGCAAGAGGGAGGAAGGGAGGCAGAGGGTCAGGGCACCTGCCCCCCTGAGCTAGGAAGAAATCATTGCCTCTGAGAAGTGCCAGGCAGGTGGCCTGGGTCTCTCTCCTCCTTATTCCTGATGCCATCTCTCCTTTCCTTCTGGTTAGGTCTCTATATACACCATCTGATTCCCTCTCCCCAGCTCTTCTCCCTTCCTTTCCCTTCCCTTCCCTTCCCTTCCCTTGCCTTTCTTTCTCCCAGCTTCTCCCTTTCTCCCTCCTACCTTCCCTTTTGCCCCTTGTTTTTTCCCCTTTGGCCCCTCCTCCTCCTCTCTTGCTTGTTCTTCTCCATCTTCTCTGGAGAGTCCTTTCTTTCTTCTCTCCTAGAGGAGCTGGACAAATCAAGTGGAAAGATCACTGGCTCTGGAGTCAGGAAGACCTGAGGTTCACTATCAACCTTAAAACACTCATTAGCTGTGAGGCCCTGGACAAGTCTCTTTACTTCTCTGTCTTTATAACCTCTAGATAGATAGACAGTAGATCTAGATGTCTGCCTCAGTTTCCTCAGCTGTTAAGTGAGGATAATCATAGCCCCAGCCTTCCAGGGTTGCTGTGAGGATCACGTGACAGTATTTGTAAAGTGCTTAACACTAGCTCTGCCCGCACAAGTTGGCCCCTAGTAAATGTTTGTTCCTTCCATCCCTCTCTGTTTTCTCTAATACTTATACTAACCCTAAGTTAGCTAATAATAATAGCTGACATTTATATAACCTTGACATTGTGCCAAGCGCTTTGCAAATGTTGTCTGACTTGATCCTCACGATAACCCTGGGAGGTAGGTGCTGTTAGGAGACCCATTTTACAGTTGAGGAAACTGAGGCAAACAGAGGTTAAGCAACTTATCCAGGGTCACATAGCTAATAAGTGTCTGAGGCTACATTTGAACTTAGATCTTTGCACCATATCTCTTCTCCCCCCTAACACACATATTAACCCTAACACTGTCTTTCTTGTTCTCTCTCTCTCCTCTTCCTCCTCTTTCCTCTCCCTTCTCCACTCCTTCACCCTTTCACATACCTCTTGCCTCATTCTCTCTGTCGCCTTGTCTCACTCCCTTGCCTCTCCCTCAGGGCATTGTGGGGAACCTGTCTAGCGGGAAGTCAGCTCTGGTGCATCGATATTTGACAGGGACCTACGTCCAGGAGGAGTCCCCAGAGGGTGAGTCTTCTAGGCCTTACATGACCCTAAGGATAACCTGCTTATTGCCTCTTACCATTCCCAGCTTTCCAGGGAAATGGGGCTTTGATGCCCCTCCCCACCCCTCGCTTCCCCTTCCAATCCCCTCTCCAATTTCTTTCTTTATCCTCCTTGAGGTGAGGTCCTAATTATGTTTTCTGTTCCCAGGGGGCCGATTTAAAAAGGAGATAGTTGTGGATGGTCAGAGTTACCTGCTGCTGATACGAGATGAAGGAGGTCCTCCTGAGCTTCAGGTGATTGATTACCCCTCCACCCACAAACACACACTCTCCCTCCTCATTTCTCTCCTCCATTTCATCCCTTTTCCTCTCTTTCTCTCCTTCTTTTCTTCAGGCTTCCAACTAGAGATAGGGATTTTAGTAGGGAGAGGACTGTGATATTTGTTTAGATGTTTGCTTTATGGTTTTCTACATCACAACCATTTCTGATTTATTTTCCCCCTCTCCGCCCCAACCCCTGCCAAGAAAACTAGTTGAGCAAAAAGAGCAGACAGTGATAAATATAGGATTCTCTGTTTGATGCTCTAAGCCCTTCATAACCTAGACCCGTCCTACCTGACCAGTCTTCTTACACTTTATACCATGGACTCTTTGATTCATAACACTGACCTCCTGGCTGTTCCACAGAAAAGACACTCATCTCTTGGCTCTGAGCATTTTCTCCAACTGTCCCCCATGCCCAGAGCACTCTCCCTCCTCATCTCTGTCAAATAACTTCCTTGGCTTCCCTCAAGGCTCTAAGGGAAGCCTTTCCCAATCCCTCTTCATTCCAGTGCCCTCCCTCTTTTTCCTACCTATAACTTGTTTGTGCATTTTTTTTTTGCTTGTAGTTAATTGTGAGCTCCTCAAGGGCAGGGAATTCTTTGCCTTTTTTGGTTTTTTTTGGTATATCCTGTGCTTAGTGAAGTGCCTGACATGTGGGAGGCACTTAACAAATATTTGTTGATTGACTGACTGACTCTGCCTGATAGTGTGTGTATAATATCCACACCTGTTGTCCCTTACCTCCCTGCCAAAGGGAGGGAAATGCTTCCTTGTGTGGTATTTGTACTTTTACATGTATCACCTTTACCCTCTCAGTTGGTAGGGCCCTTGATAGCCACCTTGTACAAGAAGATGCCTCATGTCTGGTCCCAAGGCTTTCCGTGATTCCATGTCCCTTTTTTTGGGAGGGTGAGCCCTAGTAAAGACAAGACTGAGGAACTCAAACCAGCCTGATCTGGGAGGCTTTTCCACCTTTGGACATTGGGGTGATGTGATTTGTTCTTTCCTCCACAGTTTGCCGCATGGGTGGATGCTGTGGTGTTTGTGTTCAGCCTGGAGGATGAGATCAGCTTCCAGACAGTGTACAACTATTTCCTTCGGCTCTGCAGCTATCGTAGCGCCAGCGAGGTGCCCATGGTCCTGGTGGGCACTCAGGGTGAGGCTGGGGAGGCTGGGCTAGGAAAGAAAATCCAGAGGAGTCTCCTAGGGTTTGGCAGAATTTGACTGAGGCAGTGGGTCCATGGAAGGGAAGGATTTATTTATCACTGGGTAGGAATAATGGGAATGAGCCATGGTTAACTAATCTTCTGGACAGAACTTAAATCAATGGGCACATGTGGGTTCCTGGGAATAATAACTCAATACTAACTCTTACCTCATCCTATACTTGTATTAAACCTTGTGTTGGGCCCCATCAGATCATCCCTACCTGAGCTGCCCACCCCATAAGTAAAACCTTTTTCCTCATTTCCTGTTCTCCCTCCCTCACATACTTTGTCTTTCCTAGATGACATGGAGTCAGAGGGTTCTTGTGCTAGAAAAGATTTTAAAGCTGAGGAAACTGAGGTCCAGAGAAATAAAATGATTTGCACAAGGTCATTTGCACAAGTGGTGCACTTGGCACACGAGACCAAAACACTGGGCTCCTATTTCCATGCCTTCCTTTTGTGAAGTATTTTATTGATACCTTTTTGAAACATATCCATCATTTCCCAATGACTCTTCTCTTTGTAGCCTTACCCACTCTTTAGCATACCAACAGAATCCTCCCTTCTAACTGAAGTACATTTAATCAAAACAGCAACTCTTTGGCTGTAGCTGACAATGTATGTCTTGTCCAACACTTGTAATTTACCTCCTCTCTGTGGAGAAACCAGAGGCATGTTCCACCAGTCCCCTGAAGATACCTCTGTCTGTCCCTCGACGCACCCACACACCCTTTCCTTCCCACGTGTATTTAAGTTTCTCACCAAGCTTGACTTTTCTTCCTCTCCTCAACACTACCCATCAGATGCTATCAGTGCTGCTAACCCCCGGGTAATCGATGACAGCCGGGCTCGCAAACTTTCCACGGACCTGAAGCGCTGCACCTACTATGAGACGTGCGCGACCTATGGCCTCAATGTGGAGCGTGTCTTCCAGGATGGTAACACTTGGCATGGGGCTGGGCTTGAGAGCTAGAGAGAAGCGTCCTCTCTTCCCTCCAATGAGGGGTGCAGGAAGGCTTTGCTGGTGGGTTGTTGTGGCCAGCTGTTCTAGGGGAGGTTTTAAGGTGGGCTTTCCCCTTTCTCCCAGAGGAGGTAACTTGACTATGCTGTCCCCTGCAGTGGCACAGAAGGTCGTGGCCCTGAGGAAGAAGCAGCAGTTAGCCATTGGGCCCTGCAAGTCACTACCCAACTCACCCAGCCACTCTGCTGTGTCTGCCGCCTCCATCCCAGCTGTGCACATCAACCAGGTGTGGACCCTTGACCTTCTGTCCACCCATCCATCCCCATTCTGTACCCTGCTTTATCCCAGTGATACCTACCCGCCAGGCTTGCCTCTCTATGTCTGCTGCCCTGTGAACATGTCCTCTGCTATAGCCTGCCCCCAAGCATGGTCTTTGAAGAATCATTTGCAAGGCTAGAATTCCATTTGGCTTCTACGGTTTGCCATACCCTAATTTGCAGTCTGTGCTATCACCCTTTCCCCCCAAAGTATCCCCAATTCCTCCCTTTCTCCAACTTTTAGTCCCAGATCACCATGCTGTGAGAACAGACATCTGGTGGAACCAACACACTATGAAACTATTTCCCTAAGAACTATTTTTCCTGTTAGGGAGAAAAGCATCTGGTAACCTCAGTCCACACAAAGCCTTTAGGGATTTAACATCTAACTCTTCTCAGAAATCTTTGCATGTTCAAAGGGAAAAAAGTGCAGTGCTTGACCCTAAGGAACGAATGATGGAATCCCTGGGTGAGATCCTTGTGAATCCCTCTAATCATAAGCCCCGATTTTTAAACTTCTGCCCATTTTCCTTTATCCTTTTTTTAAAAAAATTTTTACTTTTTAAAATATTTGCCAATCACATATGAAATTTTTTTAAGCATCATTTTTTAAAATTTTAAGTTCCAAATTCAGTTTTCTTCTATATTTGACCCTATTTTTTTCCTTAGCTTATGGCGCATGGACCAGTATGGCTTGTCATGACTATATTTCCTCATCCCAAGCCTCTCCTCACCTCTGCCCCTCTTTCTGCCTCTCTCCGTACCAGTGAACAGAAGTGGCTCATGTGGGATTGGGTCATGCAGCTAGCTGGCTTAAATATTCCTGTGTGCAAGCCACCTTTGGCCCCCTCCCTTTTGGCGCCCTCAGTACCCTACTTGGCTTTCAAATGATAGCTTAGTTGTTTGGGGGGAGGAGCCACCCTTTTCTTGAAAAGGGGAGTGGGAGTAGCCCTAAGATTCTCCCTACATGGGTGAGAAGAAAAACAGAGAATCTCTTCTCAATCCCATGGGAGAGAAAAAATCCCAGAGAAGACGCAACCCAGTCTTGCAAGGGTTGCATTCTCCAAGACAACTCCCACTAAAACCCTCCTGGTGTAACTAAGGCGTACAGTTAAGCAAAACATCCTGATACATTGTTGGTGTCTAATACACTGCTTTCTGAGTCTGTATTCCACCCCCTGTGCCAGGAAGAGAGAGGCGTACAACATCGTCATCTTCAGTCTTCTGCTGTGGAACCAAGATGAGCCATTGCGTTGAACTGAGTTTGAATTTCTTTTAGTGGTTTTTTTTTTGCCATTACCTTATTGTAGTCATTACGTAAATTGTTCTCTTAGTCAATGCAGGTATTTCCAAGTTTCTCTCAATTCTCCTTTCATCGTTGTCATTTCTTATGGCACACAAGTATTCCATCACCAATTTGTTCAGATATTCCCCAATTAGTGGGCATCCACTTTGTTTCCAATTTCTTTTATGGCAAAAAATAAAATACATCTATAAATATTTTGACATTTTCTTCTGTCTTTTCTCCTCTCATCTACCTTGGGGCAAATGTCCAGTAATGGAATTGATTGCTGGGTCAAAAAAATTTGATTGGTGACTTTTCTCCAATAGTTTCCAGTTGTTTTCCAGAGTAAATGAATCATTTTCCAGCTCCGTCAACAGTATGTTCATATATCTGTCTTCATTGATTTATCTTTTGTCAGGACGTGTGATTTCGTCAGTGCTTTCACTGTTTCAACTATAGGTTGAGAGAATTGCCTAGGATACTGAGAAGCAAGGTGACTCACCTGTTGTCACATAGCCAGTAAATATTGGGGAGCAGAACTTGAATCCAAGTCTTCTACGCCTCTCTGCCTCTTCATTGATTTTTCTCATCTTTTTCCTTCTTGGACAATTGACTGGGGTGTGAGGTGAAACCTCAGAGTTATTTAATGGGCTTTTTTCCTTATTAGTGATTTAGAACAGAGGTTCTTAAACTTTTTCCACTCACAACCCCAGAGATTTTTTTCCATATGGTTCTTAGAACCATAGAATCCTAGAATCTAGGATCATCTCCTTTTCTTCTCCTGAAAACTGTTCATCTTCTCTGACCTTTGACATCTGTTTGGGGAAGCCATCCTGTTTCCATTCTGTATCCTTTTCTGCTTTCCCATCCATCCCATGCATCTAGGACTCAGATCAGAAGCCACATCCTCCTCTGTTGCCTTCGTATCTGTCTCTTGACTCTCCCACGCCCACTGTATCTATTACCGTCATGCACATCGCCTAGGGGAGCCAGCTCCATTCAACCCTCACTTCTCTCTAGCTGTCCCCTTATGATTTGGAAGGAGGTCCATTAAACATCTCCAGGTGGTCCCAATCCCATGCACACATACATCCCCACACATGTACACACCCACCCAGTCTAGAGGGCAGAGACGACAGGATTGATCTTTGGAGTTCTGCCACTGTCCTGTGATACTGACCAAGACTTCTGCTCCAGCTAAATTTCTGGGGCCCCTCCTCGAGTATTAGTGCAGACGACCCTCAAGAGGTCAGCTTTTTAAAAGTAATACTGCTCTAAGAGGAGAATTTGGGAAACTAGGGATGAGCCTTCTCAGGGAATGGCCTTTGTTGAGGCAAGGGATAAGCTATCTGCCTCTTTGCCTCTCTCTCCCTTACACCAGTTCTTCCCCTTGACCCTTCACTTTGGGAACACTGTCCTCTCCACAGCCTGGTGTGGAGGCCATTTTATAGATGAGGAAACTGAGTCCAGAGAGAGGTTAAACGATTTACCCAGTGTCATACAAATATAGTGTCTGTCGAGATTCAAATCTAGGTCTTCTGACTCCAGATTTCCAAGCTCTGGGTGGGAAGCTAGTATTTAGGCTGGAGGAGTTCTGCCCATAGTTTCTAGGCTCCATAGTTTGAAGATCAGTTTTCCTTCCCCTCTATCCCTCTCCGAAGTCCCCCTCACCAGCACTCTCTGTCCTCAGGCCACGAATGGCGGCAGCAGCGCCTTCAGCGACTACTCATCCTCCGTCCCCTCCACCCCCAGCATCAGCCAGCGGGAGCTGCGAATCGAGACCATCGCTGCCTCCTCCACCCCCACACCCATCCGCAAGCAGTCCAAGCGACGATCCAACATCTTCACGGTATGTGGCCCTGCCTCTCCCGTCCTCCCCTCCCCCCAGAGTCCCACTCTCTGAACAGGCCAGGTTGAGCCTAGGAAAAGGGAGATGGTCAGGGACTGCACAAGGATGGATGGCCTTCTGAGGCAGGAGGCAGAGCTCCTTGCCTGAGGAGAGTTCCCTCCACCCACTTAGACACACACACTTTGCAAGGGCCTTTTCTGGCTTCCTTACCGACATCACTTACCTCCCTGGCCCTTATCCCAGACCCACCAAAGATCCTCATCTCTTGCCCCTTCCTTCATCTGCACACATGCCGCTCTCCCATCTCTTAATACAGCTGGAGCCTCCCCATTCCTCTCATAATAAAGACTTAGATGGAGCTGGACCAAGGGTATTTATTTGGCAGATGGAGAAACTGAGGCAGAGAGCAGTAAATGTGACTTGCTTAAGAGACAGGATTTAGAACACAGGTGTTCTCAGGGCTAACTCAGAGCTTTTTTATTCTCCCAACTATACCATGCTACATTAGTTAGAATTAACACACACTTCCTTCCTCGTCCTCTTGATTGTTTGCCTCCAACTTCAAAATTATTTCTTAATACTTAGGGCTCCTGACTCTCCTGCAACCCACTTCCACATGGGCTCATTTCTCCTCTTCTTACACTCGACATACACAGATGTACGTGGACACAGAGGTCCTGCTGCCATCTCCATTTACAGACACTGGCTCCCTGCAATCTTTGCTGACCCCATGGCTCTTCCTTCCATTCTACCCCACTCTCATTGCCAGTTCCTGGCCCCCAAGGCCAAACCCTCTGGCTTGCACCCTGGACCATTGCTGGGGTCACAGCTCAAAGATACGTGAGCTTGCCATATGGATTTGGGGAGTAGAGGGGAGGGAATATCACCGACCACCAGGCAGTCTGCCCTTCTGCGTCACTCTGTGCGTCTCTTCCTGAATCCTAGAGTTTTGACTCCCAGCCTGGCCCTGTGTGCAGCCAACCAGGCCTGGTTCCACCTGGGCTCTCAGGAACCTTGCCCAGGGCCAGGGTTTCCAAAGACCCGAGGCTTCATCCAGTTCCCTCCCAATTTCCCTTATCCTCTAAACTTCCTACTGCCCTCCAGCTTGTCCCCACGGTGTGCCCCCAATTCCCATCCCTCTACCGCCCGCCGCTTCTCCTCATGCTCTGCTAAGTGGCCTTCTTCCTGCTGATAGCTCCCGCTTACTGCACTTCCCCTGTCCTTGACTCCCTGGCTCAACGCTCTACCTCCCCCTTCCCTTTTTTCCTACCCCTTGTGAAATAAACAGCCTTGGTGGTTGCCTGCTCCTGTGCCCCCTTCCCCTGCTGCTATTGCTGCTGCCGCCACCACCACTGCCACCGTCACCGCTGCCGCCAGTGTCGTAAATACTGCTGTTTGCCTGTGTACACGCGCCCTGTAGACACCCTGTTCCTTGACATCCTTCATTGGCCTTTGACACCATTCCCCATCGCCCCCACTTCCCCTCCCTCCATGATCCAGCTCCATGACCCTCCTCAATGACCATGCGTGCTCGTGCTCTCTCCTTCCCATCTCACAACTCTCGGCCGTGGTGACCTCACACTTTGTCCTCTTGGCTGTCGGTGATAATCTCACACCCCACCCTCGCCTCCTCCTCGAGACCGGGCGCTCTCCCATTCTCTCCATCTCTGCAATGGCGACCTCGTTTCCTTTCCACCGTTTCCATGGCGACCTCAGTTTTTGCACCATTGTCTCCGGGTGACCTCGTGCTTGTCTGTCACGGTGGGTGCACCCCAGGGGACCTCACCCACACATCATCACTACTCGGGGGTGATCGCTCCCTCCCACTGCCATCCTCATCCTTCCCTCAAGACCCCTGTGCTCGTGGAAAGACGTCCTCGCAGTGTACTTTGCCATTGTTCCCATGATTCTGCCTGCTGTGTTGCCTCGTGACCCTCCTGCTCGCCGTTGCCGTCGATCCCCTCTACCCCTTTCCTTCCCTCCCCCCCCCTTTACCCCCCCATGACCTCCCATGCTCATTTTGTTTTGGAATTCCTTTGCTCACCAATAGGGGCTGGGCCGGTCCCGACCGCCCTAAGTGCCCCTCCTGTCTGGGGAACCTGGTGGCAGCGGTCCCACCCACCCCTTCACTGGGCTGAAGGGTCACTGGGGTAAGGATGGGCCAGGGGCCGTGTAGCCCAGGGAGCGCCCAAGTGGTGATGGGCAAGGGGTTAGGTGGGCTGCCCGTGGCGACGATTTGCTCTTGGACGGTTTCTTTTTCCCCAATCTGTTCTTCCTGCCTCCCTATGGCTGGGCTTGTCTTGCTTGGCCCCTTGGCTCCCTTCCTGCCCCCTTGGCTCTTCGTAGCCCTGGGCAGGACAGAGCAGGAGGGATGGGGACTCAGGGCCACCAAGTGGCGAAAATTTCCTGTTGAGATGGATGCTTGGCCCCTGGCGCAGCTGCCCCAGGTCTTCCCAGCAGGGGTGCCTCCACCACCACCTCCACCACCACCACTGCCACCACCGCTACCACCGCCTCCTCCTCCTCTTTGCTCTCCGCTGCCTCTTTTCCCCGGCGCCTCGGTCTGCCCTCTCCAGGGTCGGCCAACTCTGTGCCGGGCTTGAGTATAACTTGCCAAAATCTTTATTCTTTCGATATTTGCAGATATGTGCCACTGTTTCCAACTTTTCATCAACAAAAAGGCCTTTCCAACTCCTTCCAAATTAGAAGACCAGGTGGTGACACAGCACCTCTGGACATTCTCCCCCTGTACGGGGCCGGAGGCGGGCCGGGCCTTGGGACTGCTCTCAGATGAGAAGCGGCCGCCGTGCTCCCCACTCCAGAGACCCACAGGAACCTTTGTAACTAACCCCCACCCCCCAGGGAAGGCTAGGAACATTGGAGCCAGCAGCTGCGGGGCACCTGGGGGGACCAGGGCCGGCTGGACACCGCCGCGCCAGGCTCACTGCATGGAGAAGAAGGGAGCTCAGCCCCACACCCGTCGGCCAGGCCAGCGTGATGGCGGCCCCAGAGGGGATGGGGGAGTCCAAGCTCCTGCTTCAGCCCAGCTGCTCCTGGGGGGAGAAGCTTTCCTGCCCCTTCCTTCCTCCTGCTCCTTCCTGCATGGACTACTGCTGCTCCTGCTCCGGACGCCGCCGCTTGCCTTTTTTCCCCCTCTTTCTGGCCTCCCCCTATTTCCTAGGAGCCGAATTCGGGTGGACTGTGTCCTGGGAGCCCAGTGGGGGGCACCCAGCCCTCGTCCTCGCCTCTCTCTCTCCTCTCTCTCCGTCCACCGAGCCCCTCCAGCCACGCTGGTGTGCCCGGTGCACCATGCCCAGTGTCTGTTGTAGACGGGCCACCTGCCCGCTCTCTCCTGGACTCTACTCCCCCCGATGTTGTGCCCTGCGCTGCCAGCCACCACCCCCCTTCCTGACCACCCTGACCCTCCCCCTCCCCGGGCTGTGCGCTCATTGTGCCCTCGGTATTTCGTGTCCTTGCTCTTTTGTAAGAGGCGGCCCTGGCCCAGTGACCTGTGCTGCTCTGTATGGTGCCGTGTGTAAGAATAAACCCGTTGGAATACTCGTGGTGTCATTTCCTTCCCTTTTCCCGCCGCCCCCTGCCCCCAACCCACGGCCAGACCCTGCCCAGGAAGAGGGAGGAAAACAGGGAGGGACCCAGGCGTTTGAATGGGCCGTTCCTACCTTGTCCACCCTGGGCTGTGACTAATGCACCTGTATCTCTTCTCTTTCAGTCTCGAAAGGGCACCGACCTGGATCGTGACAAGAAAGCACTGGAGTGTAAAGTGGACAGTATTGGTAGTGGACGAGCCATCCCCATTAAACAGGTTCGCCTTTCCCTCAAAGCAGCCAGAGTTGGGAGCGGGTCTGTGAAAGCAGTGGGCCCTGTCTCAGGCCTTGGGTGGTCTAACTCTTCCCCTGAGCCTTCAAGCAGCACACTATGGACTCAGACAGGGGAGAAAGTCTAGGAGGAAAGGGCTCCCCCTTCCATTCATTCATTCATTCATTTATCCATCCAGTAAACATTTAGTAAGCACCTGCTATATGCTGTGCTGAGTTCAAGGAAGGGTCGATCTACCTCTTTTTGGCACTCCCTCCCCATGGCAAACATGGCTTTGCTAATACTTGGGGTATCTCGAGGGCTTTATGAGGTCATCTGTGTGGTTACTCCTTCCGCAGACCCAGACCCCTTCTTGCGCTTGTCCTACACTTTGTGAGGGACCCCTCTGACACACCAAAGCCATCCCTCCGGTTATTCTACGAGCTCAAGGTCGCCAGGGACACATTGGGCTATCCATTTATTATCTCCCATCTGTAGGATGCGATTGACCCAGCTCCTTTTCCAGAGAGCTGGAGGGGGAAAATTGGAGGCAGAGAGCAGGGAAGGGGCAGCCCCAGGCAGTGATTCCACTGCCCAGTGGGCCAGAAGTGCTTCCAGCTTCTTTGATAACGTCCCACTTAGGGCTTCTCCATGGACAAGTCTGGCTTCAGAGGGTCTTTGGAATCCCTGATTGCTGTGCCTGCAGTAGCCACGGGAGGGCAGCAGCAGGCTATTACTCCAATGGGTTCTGGTCTCCTGTTTGCAGATCAGAGCTTGGGAGCTGAGATGGGTGGAGACATGATCCCTCCCTCCCTCCCAATCACCCTAGTGAAATTATTATATTAAAGTAAACATGGGCCTTGCTGGGGAAGGGTCACAGAAGAACTGCGTATCTTCTGAGAGTTATATATCCATTGGGAGAGGAGGAATTGTCCCACCCATTTTCAGAGTCGGGAATGCTCATAGGCTGATTTCAACTATATGAACCCTTCCCATCTCCACCAATCACTACTGCTCATTTCAGGACTCTCCCACCTCATACCCCTTTACTTTGAGTGTAGTCCTTTGCTAAAGGAGGTTACCTAGCAGATGTATATGTGTGTGGGGGGAGTATCCATAGGTTTGCAGAGGCAAAACCTTTTGGGGGTCTGGTGGGTCCAGAGCATCATGAGCCCTGTACCTAAGACTGGATTAGCGTCTGAGGATCACCAATAGGAAACTAAAATCAAACCAGGATGGTTTCTGTAAAGTGACTGAGATCAGAGTACAAGGTAGACTGCCTAAAGACTGAGGCCTTGGTGTGGCCAGGGGAGCCAAGTCCCCCCAGGGCCAGCATGAGGCTTATGAGTCAGAAAGTTTGTGTCTAGTGGGGTTGGCCACAGCCAGTATATGGTTGGTTTGTTAAGCATCAAGACTTTGCAGGGCAGGTTTTTGGGGACCTTAGTTCACAGAGACACTAGGATTGTGTGTGTGACCTTGTAGGACTGGTATGGTCTAGGCCTTGGATTCTGGGATTGTTGTTCAAAAGTTCATTTGTGCTGATTGAGATTTTTCTGCCAACCCCATATCCCTCACATAAGGCGTTTATTACTGTCTTTCTGTCCAGCAGGTGACCCTCATGGTCTCTGTTAGCTGGAACATTCTAGAATTTTAATGCTTAGGTGGATTAAGTTTGTCTTGTCCACTCTGAGCTGGTCTGGGCTGGGATGGTTCAAGTACTCAATTAGTACTTGCTGAATGGTTGAATACTTATACCCTGTTGTATCAGCAACAAATACTGAGTGCCTACTATGTGCTGAGCATGGTATTACACTTTGGAATATATGTGTATAGCATCCACCTCAGGGTGGGGAGGATAGCTTTTTGTGTGTATGGCGGGGTGGGAATCAGCCCCTTAGCACTGCCTGTGGTATAGGGAGGATGACACATGTTCTCAGGTGCCAGGGTGTGACAGTTCTTCCTTTCCCACATCATATATGTGTAGAGACATAGCACTTCTTATGGCGTGTCTATAGAGAACATGATCACCCCCTGTGTTGTGCCTGTAAGGGGGGCAGGATTAGTCTGTGTTGTATCTGTATTGTGTCTGTAGGGGGGAGGACAGGATCAGCCCCCTGTGCTGAGTCTATTTAAAGGGAAGGGTGGGGGGATATGCATGTTTGCCTGTCTGATGGGGAGGGACACAGAAGAGTGAACCCAGCCTGTGGGTGTATAGGTACAGGGTGGCTATTTCATAGAGTAATTTAGGAGTACCACAGGTCTGGTGCTCAGGGATAACAGCTGGTTCTCCTGAACTGCTCTCAGGTTCACAAATCCCTTTATAGTCATAGCTGGGACTATCCATCAGCCCTCTAAAATAGTCCTCGATCCCCACCAGCAGCCTTGGAGGGGGCAGGGTTTGGGTCCCAGAGTCTCCCTTACATATTTGCTCCCTGCCTCCCCCAGGTGGAAATGAAGGCACCTGCAGTCATTACCTCTGCTGTGGCTTTTCAGAGATCTGTCTGGAGAGAGGGAGGGAGGGAGGGAAGAAGGAAGCAGGGTGAGGAGATTGTGGAGACAGAGGGAGAGAATGACATTCAAAGATCACAGAACTGTAGGATTAGAAAGGTCCTTCTTAGGGTGATCGAACCCACCCCTTCATTTTAGAGAGGTCACGGCACCTCCTAAGGCCTCCTGGGTACTAGCTAGCAGGGCAGGATTCAAACCCAACTCCTCAAGTGTCTGGATTTAAGAAGGGAATAGCATGGGGCTGCACCTCCTCCCTAGGCCCTGCTCAATGCAGACATAGAGGCAGTATTCATTTACTGCATGTGCCTCACTCCAGGGGCATCTCCAGGGCAGGACCTTCCGGTGCTGTGCTAGTGACAGTGGCAGCGATCGAGGGGTGGGGGCAGTACGTATTCACCACTCTGGGGATTTCCCAGCCAGTCATAATGCTAGCCTTGCTGGGACGGGGAGGTGGCAGGACCACCGAACAGCCCAACCCTTGCCCTCCCTAGATGCAATGCTGATCCCTCCCATTCGCTTGCCTGTAGTCCTATCCTTCCCTTTCCTTTTCTTCCCTTTCCCACCCCCTTGCCCTTGTCCTCCCTGGGCTCAGCTCCGGCACCTCCCCTTTGGCCCCCCCTTCCGCCCCCCATCCTATCTCCCCATTTCCTTTTCTTCCCCTTCTCTCCCTCCCTAGGCCCCCCCCCCTCCGCCCCCCGGCTCCTGCTGGGAGTAGAGATTGCATTTCATTTACCATTTGCATTCCCAATCAATCCGGACTCCGCAATTAAGTCGGCTGGCGGAGCTGGGAGGGAGGCGGGTGGTAGGAACAGGTCCTCTGGGGGCTGTCGCCTCCGCACCGCTTCCATTCCGCCCCAGATTGCTTCCTGCTTCACCGTGCACAGCCCCAGCCCAGCCTGGGGAGGGGAACAGGGACCCCCATAGCTCTTCCCTCTTCTGAGCTGCAGGAGCTGGGAGAGGGGGTGGCAGGCAGAGTGGCAAAGAGATGAGGGCTAAGCAGGTCCTTCCCCTCGCCCAGCCTCCTCCCTTCTCCCTCCAGGGCTGTCAGGATAGAGTAGAAAGCCACGATGAAGCAGGTGAGAGGTGGAGAGGGGAGTAGTGTTGGGCCAATGCCTGGGAGTGGGTGGGAGGTTGAGTCCCCAGACCCCATCTTGCAGTTGCCTCCTACGCAGCAGACTGAGGCGGGCTCATCCCACGCCCTCTCTGCTAACGAGCATCATTATCGTCTGACTGCTGGCTCATCTACTCCCCTGCCTAAGAAGGCGGCCCAGGCTGAGGAAGGAGTTCTGCCAGGGGCAGGGGCTTCCCACTCCAAATATTGGCCTGGCCTCTCAACCAGGCATACCTTATGTCCCATAATCTGGGTTCTCTGGTTGATTAAAGATGAAGGAGGCCTGGGTTCCTTCCAATTCTGAGAGTCTGTGATCTGTGACCTAATGAGACTCTAAGGAACATAGATATGGCAGGGAAGGACAGTAGTGAGACTGGAAAAAAGACTTGGGCAGTGAGTGATTATGCGGGAGTGAACAGGGAAAGAGGATGAGCTTAGTTTGAAATGGGGTGAAAACAGAGGCTTGAGTAAGAGCCAGTTGCAGGAACCCAGGACTTAAAAGAGACAGTAAAGAGGATGCATGAGAGGCAGTCCATTGAGATGTGGTACAAAGAGGGGATGCCACAAACCTGGAACCTGTTTGGTCTGAGAGCAGAGGTCTGTGAAGAAGTCAGAACCTTGGAGATTTGGCGTTTTACTGAGGATTTAGATCACATTTAGAACATTTGAGCTAGAATAGACCCTCTATATTATCTGATCCAAAATCCCACTCCTGGCCATTGTCATTTTACAGCTAAGGAACTTTAGGCCCCAAAGGCTCAAGTAGACATGGGTCCCTACATCTCTGTTTCAGCATTCTTCCTGGTAGAAAAGGGGTCAGTGTGCTATAGTCCAAAGGTCAAATCTAGGCTAAGAGTGATTTTTTATATATACAGTAAAACTTTAAGCATATAAAAACAGTGTTTAGCTTACAGACTGGTACAAAAACAGGGCTGGCCAGATTTGGACCGCATGCCACAGTATGCCAGTCCCCTGCACAGGACCACACTGCCTGTTGTGTGTGAGGAGGTGGTGATCGCCAGGTTGACTTTCCCAATTCAGCATACAGACATTCTTTCCTAGAAAGGGTGGCCTATTATTTTGTTACTTTGCCTAAGGCTGAAAGAGTACTGAGCTGTTTGTTGAGTCCTGTCATCTTAAACATATACTTCATGTGGCAGTGCAGGCCTTTAATCAGTTAATCAACAAGCATTTATTAAGTACCTCCTTTGTGCCAGGGCCTGAAGATACAAACCTGGTTCCTAGTCTTAAGAAACTTGGGTTTATCAGGGGAGACAACATTTATCCATATAAGAATATGTAAAGTACACATGCAGATAATGCAAGGTAATTATAGGGTAGAGGCACTAACACCTAGTGAGGGGGTGGGGGAATCAGGAAAGACCTTGTGTAGGGAGTGTTGCTTGAGCTGAGTTTTCAAGGAAACTAGGGATTCTAAGAGGAGTGAGTGTATTCCAGGCCTATGCCAAGACATGGAGATAGGAGATGGAGAGTCATCTGCAAAGAATTGTACAAGTGCCAATCAAACTGGCCTTAACAGTGCATGAATTACACACTGATAAGACTGGAAAGATAGGATGGAGCCAGATTGGGAATGGTTTTAATATCAAACAGAAGAATTTGAATTCACTTCTAGAACAGCGATTCTTAACCTGAAGTCTGTGAACCTCTTCTTTTGGTATATATTTAGATCATTATATTTTAATATAACTGGTTTTCTTTGTAATTCTGTGTATTTTGTTTTATGTATTTAAAAGCATTCTGAGATGGGGTCCATAGACTTTTACCAGACTACCAAAGAGGTCAGTGGAACAAAAAAAGTGAAGAACCCCTGTTCTTGAAGTAACCTTTGGGGTTTGCTAGTTAGGCTGGGGACTGGTCACCAGGACTGTTTGGAGCCTGAAGACTGGAGAGGGGAAGCAAGGAGAAACAGATTGGAGTCTGCTGCACTAGTCCAGATATGCTGGCTTGAAGTAGAGTGGTGGCTGTATGTGTAGGGAGAAGGGGACAGGTGTCATGGAAGTAGTAGAAAACCAACAAGATTGGATAATGGAATGGATATGTAGGGACAGGGAGGAGAGGGCATTGAGAATGACTTCCAGGTTGCAAACCTGGATGACTGGGAAGGTCCTTCATTGCCGAAGACCATGCCATCAGAGAAATGATGACGTGACTTGTACTTGACTTTGTTTTGAGTGAGGGAGGGCTGTGCAGGTCACCAGCCTCACTTCTCCTATAGAGCCATCTGAATCCAGTGACCAGATATTCATCAGGATGACTGGAGATGACCCAGGATGAGGCAATTGGGGTTAAGTGACTTGCCCAAGGTCACACAGCTAGTGAATGTCAAGTGTCTGAGATGAGATTTTTGAACTCAGGTCCTTCTGACTCCTGCACTGGTGCTCTGTTCACTGCCCCACCTAGCTGCCCCCAAAGAAAAGTGTGAGTATGAAGGCGATGGTATCTTGAGACAGAAGGAAGGAAGCAGAGGAGAGAGGATCAAGCGTGTTTAGGGATGGAAAGGGAAGAAAAGAAATTCTGTTTTGGACATGTTGAGTTGAGGTGTCTCTGATGACTTCAGTTTGAAATGTCCCACTTTCAGTTGGTGATTGGATCCCAGTTGGTACCAGATCCCACAGTAAGGTCTGGGGCTGGATCAATAGCTCTAAGGAGTGATCTTGATAGAGATGATAGCTGAATCCATGAGCTGAACAAGTGTAAAAGAAAGGAAAAGACCTCAGGACACAGAGCCTTGGGGGACACCACAGTAAAGAGAGTGGGCTGTAGGTGATCATCCACCAAAGGAGACTGAGAGGGAGAATCAGGATGCCAAAATGTAATAAGGCAGTTCTCCAAGAAGGCATGCTGCTGCTCTTTTCCTCCATCCCCACACCCCAACTCGCTGAATGAAGTCACCAGGCAGCTGCCCAATTGCCCATTCCTCCTGGCTAGTGAGGTCACCTGTGACAAGACCAGTCCTTGATATTCTACCTAATGACTGAGAAGCCCCCTCATCCATCTGTCCTTCTGAGAATTGAGAAGGAAAGAAGAAAAGAGAGAGGGAAACAACTCAGAAATGAAAGAGTGATGTTAAAGTCGTGATTGGAGCATGGCTGTATGTTGTAAACCATCCCCTTCCCACTCCACACACATATCTCTCCAAGAACACTCATGGAGGTCCAGCTGGGAATTCTTTTGCCCTTCTACCACTGTTCTAATAATTTCAGCTCTTACAGCTCAACTTTCTTATCAGAAGAGCCTGAAGAGAAGAAAGGTGCTGAAACCAGTTTGTTTTTCTTCCTTTAGGCCCAAGATATGCCAAATTCAGAGAGAATTGTCCAGTTTCCGTCCAAAGTAGATTTCTTACCTAACTCATCTCCATGACAATTTCTGTCCCTCCTAGTCTCCTCCTCCCCACATAGAGGGAGGCCTGGGATCAGTCTTTCCCTTGCTGTTTTCATAGTTCTGGGAGTATGTGACCCTTTCCCTTCTCCTTCCTCTTCTCCATGGAACCGCCCTCTCCCCCTAAATTTTTTCCAAGGAAATACCCTGCTCTTTTTCCTTTTAGCTTTTGGAGGCCTATAATGCCAGTGGGATGAGGTGCTGGGCACACTCAGGCCCCTACCATTCTGTCCCATTCCTGGTTTTGTCTGTTCTTTCTCTGTAGTGCCCAGCTCTCATACTTCAACATGACTTTGTGTCTTCATCTGCTGTTTTAGGGTGAGGGAGCAGACAGAGGTGAAAGGCTCACTGGGGAGCAAGGGGCTTTGGAGAAAGCCTCAGGGTCATTACTGGGAGATTTGGGTAAAGGGAGCTGGGGGAGTCGTTGTGGGGGTCCTCGGCTTGCCCTCCTCTGCATTTAGATATCACTTCAATATCTGCTTTATAACATTGGGCTCTTTCCCACAATTCCTTGTAGCCAGTCACCATGCTGCCCTCATGCCTACACATTTGAAAGGTGACCTCTGCCCAGGGTGATGTCAGAAATATTGGGTCCATGGACAGCCTAGGTTTCAGCAGGGAAGGGAGAGAGGAATGAGGTGATGAGTGAGTTTGCAGAATTCATAGTCCCTCCCAGAACTATATATGGGTTCCATCCATAGTTAGTAAGTGACCAGGGAGCTTAGCTGTACCTACATCCTTCTGAATCCTGTTCCTTCTTTCCCCAAAGATGCTTTTCAAAGCCTGGACCACAAGTATCCCTGTTAGGCTGATTCCTTGCCCATAGGTGTGAGGGAGGTAGAGAAGAGAGCCCCAGGTGCTTCCTGGCAGATGAGCAAGGTTGTGCCTTGTTTTCCCATTAACATACCTCTTCCCTGAGGATGGTTCTGTCTAGCAGTAAGGCCAGAGAGATCACCCTCTGCTTGATCTGAGTGAAAGATCACCTTGCACAGCGGGAGTCCAACAGACCTCAGTCCCTTCTACCTCTCTGCACCGTGTGGGATGTTAGTTGCCATTTTCTTGTTTTTTGATCCTGCCTTTACTCTCAGGGGATCCTGCTGAAGCGAAGTGGCAAGTCCCTGAACAAGGAGTGGAAGAAGAAGTACGTGACTCTTTGTGACAACGGACTGCTCACCTACCACCCCAGCTTGCATGTGAGTCTGGAAGAGGAGTCAGCCTGAGCCCAGGGGGATTGGGGAAAGAGAGCAGAATATGGGAGAGGAGGCTTCTTGCACCTTGGGGCACTCCCATGAAATTTCCTCTTAAGGCAAAATCTAATCTATGATGACCTGTTTGAATGCCATCTCTGCTCTGTGACCCTAGACAAGTCACTTCTCCATCTCTGAGCCTCAGTCGTCTTGGCTGTAAAATGGATGTGATGATTTTTGCAATACCTACCACAACAGGGTTGTTGTAAGAAAAACACTTTGTAAACCTGAAAGTGCCATATAGGCATGAGTTGTCCTTATGATGTTCCATTGAACATTGAATCTAGCCAATCCACATAGGAATCTCTAAGACAAAAGTGCAGATGTCATGGAATAATTAGGTGTTAATCACCCAAAGGTACCGGGGGATCACTGGGTCTCCTAGGCCTAGAATGACCTTGAGCATGAGACGGGTAGCCAAGCTGATCACTTGGGGTGGAGTGGGGCCACTGTGGGTGGGCTTTGTATTCCAGTGATGCTTAGAAAGGAGGGAGGGGCAGAGTGGAGCAGTATGTGGGGGAGGCATGGCACTGCATTCACAGTGGCCCCCGTGGCAGCAGTTCCCCCGCCCCCACCCTCCCCTCCCTCACCGCGTGGCTCCAGCACACAGCTGTCTCTAGAATCCATCTCTGTCACCGCCCTACTGTGGGGCTAATGAGTTCTCCTGAGCAGCCCCTCGAGCACAGCACGTGGGCTGGCCCCGCCCCCGGCCCATAGGGCCCTTGGCCTCTTCCAAGGGTCCCTAGCCTTTCCTTGACATCTGCCTGAGTTGTCAGGCAATTGAGGCCCAAAGTTTTCTGGATTCTGATTCCCCCATCCACTCCCTGGCCCAGAGGAGCCCCCTGCTTGGGACACCTCCCATGGAAATTTTCCCAGAAGGTCCCTGGGCCAGTACCAGACAATGCATTTCTAACATTGGTCTTCTGGTCTTAGGCTCAACTTACTCTTTCATCTGACACTTGGCTGTAGGGAAGTCTTTTCCTCAGGCTGACCCTTCTGACTTTCCTTCTTTTCAGTACCCTGGATGCTAACTCTGGACTTAATCTTGAGAATTGGTGGGAAATCTCAGCTGGTACTTTTAGGGGAACAGGTCAGGGAGAGCTACCAAGTGGAATTGGTATCTGGGGCAGAATTAATGAGCCAAACCTGGGTGGGGGGTAACAGTGCCCATCACCCCCTCTGCTCACATGGAAAGATCCCTTCCCTCTGCCTTAAAAGTGTGATCAAGTCTGCACAATACAGTGAAAGGAAAGAGGATTGGGGCTAAGCCTTGGAGACCTGGGTTCTGCCACTGACCCCTTTGCATCTCACTTTCCTTCTTGGTAAAATGGACAGACGGAATAACACCTGTCCTATGTACTTTGCAAGATTATATTGAGCATCAAGTGAGCTGACAGGAGGGGAAAACACTTTGGAAAGTTTCCAAATATTCTACAGGTGCTATGAAGGCTGGCCTTCACCAGCACCAAGGAGTAGCGGGAGATTTTTACTTAGGAATATGTTGTGAGTATCAGTTGAATCTAAAAGAGGGTTTCTGAACCCAAAGGGACTTGGAAACTATGTAGTTCAAGCTCTTAGTTTTTGACAGTTGAGGAAAGATGAAGCAGCCTGTCTGATGTCACACAACTGATTAACACATGTTCTCTTCAACCACCATATCCACTGGTTTAATATCATCTCAGAATGTTAAGTAATTTACTTGCTCTCCTAAGTAGTCTTCTACTGGTGCTTCTTACCCATTCACAAGCATGTTCAATGACCATACATATCACTTCTTCCTACTTTGTAAGGTACACCAACATCCACAGACTTATCCCTTGTTTTCACCTCTTGGCTTCCACTGTGTACAACCCCAGATGGACCTGTTCCCCTCACCAGCTTGTCCCTCTCCCCTTCTCCAGTCCTTCCCCAAAAAGCCCAAGGCAGAAAGGACAGCTGGTGTATGGCTCCTGGAGGGTGTATTTAGAAGCTTAGGAGCGTCCTTTGTCCTCTCTCTGGTGCCCCCCATACCCACTCCGTACCCCTTCCTGCTGTATGCTGAATCAGCCTTTGTGGCATGGGGGACCCACCATGGTCTCAGAGCCACTGGGTGAGGCAGTAGCAGTGACTTTTCTCCCATTTAAACACCTCCTCAGCTCTTGAATTCCTGAATCATGAGCTAGATTTGCTAAAGTCATCTCTCCACAAACCTCAGTAGGAATCTCTGTGCCTGAGCTGCCTAAGGGGATCACCAGGGTGCATTGTTTGGGGGACGACTTAACCAGTCAGGGACTCTTGAGGCCTACCCCCCAAGCTAGGCAATATGGGGTCTATACACTGAAACTTCTAGTGAAAGAAAAGATCCACAGATAGGAAGCTATTAGAGGGAGCTTGGGGTGAGAGACCACCAGACCAGGGAGTCAGAACATTTTGGGCAAATCATTTAGCCTCTCTCTCTGGGCCTCACTCGCCTCATTCTGTAAAAAGAACATGCTTTAGTTAATCTCCAGTGGTCCTATTAGCTCTAGAATTTGAACTGAGCATAAAATTATACATATATATGTATGTCTGTATGTATATGTATAGTACAGTGCTAAATTAGAGTGATTGGAGCAGGTTCCTCTTAACAAGCCCATGTGCTTAGCACCCAACAGTTCATAGCTCCTGGAGCATCCTAGCTTTGTTCTCTCCTTCACATATCTTTGAACCCTCTAGGGACACCTATACCCAAGTCTCCCTTTGCCAACTTTTCCTCACCTTTGCTGCCTTTATGTCTTCCTAACCTGGTAGATTTTGGGGTGCTGGGGCAAAGAGGCAACCATACCCCACTGTGATCAACACAACCAGCTTAGCTTCCTTCCATTCCCCCAACTACCAATGAATGAGTAGCTTCCAAGTCAGTGGGTTCCAGTAAGTAACTCCAGGGACTTGGCAGTAAGTTTTTGGCCTGGTCAAGACCTTTTTGCCCTCTTGGAGAGAGGCACTGTCTGGGGCCTGAGAGAGAAAGGTAATGCCCGTGAGTCATTCTTGGGATGGAGGGGGCACTCTGCTGAACTTGGAAGGGGAAGGGAGGTGGGCAGGCCTCAGGCTTCAAGCCCAGCTCCTGCCCAGCCCCAGAGAGCCAGCCAGAGCCTCCCCCATTTTGCAGCCAGTGGAGCCATTCACACAATCACCTTCTGTTAATTCTATCTGCAACATCAATTAAATTGTTTGTAGAAACTAATTGAATGTGGCTTAATCACACATCTTAATAGCTTTCCACGCTCTGAACTCGTTGTTAATTCCAGTAATAAAACGAGATGAGAACGCTGGCTGGGTAATTAGCGAGGAGGCTGGGGAAGAAATTGCTGTTTGATGGTGGGTAATAAAGGCAGCCGTGGTGACCGCTCTCCGGAGCAGCCGCTGCCGTCGCCACTGCTGCCATGCTCCCTGTTCTGCTGACGGAGGAAAACACGGCATCGGCTGCTGCTGCTGCTGCTGCTCTGCCCCTGAGCTGCCTGGCCCCACCATGCCACCTTATAGGCTCCATCCTGCAGCCCGTTTCCTTAGTGCCAGGCCACAGGACCTGGTGCCAGGAGCCAGAGTTTAGGGGTACAGGAGGAGGCCCTCAGTTGGTTCTGCTATAGAGACGTTAGATCTGGACTATGGGGCCACCCTACTTGGGTTCGCCTCTTTCTGATTTCTGGGCCCCACCCAGTCCCCTCAGATTAAAGATCACTCCTTGATTTGTGAGTAGAAAGAAGGTAAAAAAGGGGTTGTCAGCGGGTTGCTCCACATGCCTAGCTTCAGCCAGCTCTGGGCTAGAATAGGGCCTGGCAGGCTGGTGCAGCTGCTGTGACCTCCTTGTGAACTAGAGCAGACCCAAGCCCCCACCCCAGAGAAGATGCTGCAGCTGTGACTTCAGCCCAGCCAGCTGCTGCCAGTTGTCAGGAGGCAGCCACTGTAAGAGGTGAAAGTGTGGGGGATGGGGATAGGCTGAGGCCCAGATGTGGGGTTCAGCTAAGGGCTGGGGGAATGAACTAAGCCACTGGAGAGAGGCTGTGATAAGTCCAGGCCAGAGAGACAGTGAAGACAGGTGCTAAGGACAGGGGTGGGCTGAGGGTAGCTGGGGGAGGAATTTAGGATCCCAGGAGGGCTGACAAAACCAAAGGATCTGGGGCTTGGAGGCACCTTTGCATACAGCCCGCTCTTTTACTGTGGAGTCCCCAAGGCAAGCCATTTCATTGGGGTATGAGTTTGGGATCCATCTCTAGCCAGGATTTGAGACCACTGACTTTGGATCCCCAACTGAAGGAATTGTATTAGGGACCAGGGTGTGGAACAAAGCTAGGAAGAAGGTTTTAGGAAGCTAAGTTTGTATTGAGAGTTATCAGCCTAGTCTGGGGGGATGTTGCCATTTAGAGATACAGGTGCCTCTGGGAGTCAGTTCAGTGGGTACCATCTTGCCCTAGCTGCCCTTGTGCCCATTGACACTTGTTGATTCCTCTTCATCTGTTTTGGCTACCTCCTCTTCCTTTCCTGTGAATCTTAGGGCCAGGGAGGGCCCCACTCCAGATCTCACTCACCCTTGGGGGTGTCACTGAGCTTGCTCTTGCCATCCCCTAAAGGGGCTTGCCGTCTTCTGCTGCTGTGACTTTTCTCACATTTCTATGCACACACCTTGAATTTCCTCCCTCCACCCCCAACCCAAAGTTCATTTCCCAGCTCCTGACCATCCTTCAAGGCTAAGCTCCAAGCCTACTTCTTCCAAGAACTCCTGCCAGCCCACAATGGTTTCCTTCTCCCACCAGTTCAGCTCTTTACTTATTTGGGCTGGGTGGCCTATTTGTCATCCACACCCAGAGCAGTAGTTAATCCCTTACCCCGGGACAGGTCTATACCCCACTGCATAAACTGTGTATAAAAGTGTCTAGAATTAGACCTCCCTGGTCAGAATGGCCATGTTGTCCCTTCACTCTCTGAGGGTAGCCATTCCTCCTGTTCCCCCAAGGAACCAGGATCACTGACCTAACTGTCAGAAGCAGAGGATGAAGGTGAGGGTAGGTGGGAGGCATGGGATTTGCCATTGCCATGAAAACCACTCAGCTCAAGAGGTCACTCCCAGGGCCATCCATACAGAAAGGAATGGGGAATCTGTTGTATGCATTGTCAATGCCAGCTGGGCAGGGATCTCTGCAACAGCTAACTTGGATCCCACGAGCAAAGGGTTTTTAGCCACATAAAGAAATGATATCTGTTTTCCTGTAAGAGAAGCCAGTGTTGACTTCTAGGCATAAGGAGGAAAGCAAGGGTAGTATATGCTATAGGATATAGGTAAATGGAGAAAGGGAAGGGGGGACGCAGAGAGTGAAGCTTGTGACTGTCCTCTATGGTCTTTTCCCCAAACAATGTCAATTTTCCCCTTTGCCAGCCAAGGTCCAGGTGTTGAGGCGGGGTACAGGGCGGCATGAGAGGCTCTCAGTGACCTGGGGCCACTTAGCCTTGGCACACATGGGCCTCATTTCTGGGCATCTCTCTCAGAAACATCAGAGATCCTCCAGGAAGTGGGGGCTCTCTCTTTGATCCTCCAGCAAGCTGGGTGTTATGAGCATTCTCACCTCTGCCTCTTGGAATCTTTAACTTTTCAGGGGTTAGCTGAAGGATCATCTACATAAGGATCATTCCTCGACCGCCAACATTAATTTGTTTATAGTTTATATTTAGCTACATAGTGTTCCCCTTCCCCTTCCACAGTAGAATGTAAACTTCTCAAAGTCAGAGACTGCTTCATTTTCTGCCTTGTTATTCCCACTGCATGGCGAACTCATCCATGCATGCATTTAGATTGAATTTTCTGGACCTCAGCTTCAGCTCCAAAGAAGCACGTCCCTGGGTCCTCCTTGGTCACCCATCAGCCATGGCTAAAGCGTAAGACATCCCCTTAAAAAGGGCAAGTAGAATACCTAACACCCAGACCAGAAAACTCAGGATGGTCCAGTCTTCAGAGAAGATCCCCCCTTACCTGCCATCATCCATTCAGTACTGTCAGGGCCTGTCTGGGGCCCCTCAGCTAGCATTGCGTGTCACCTAGGTTATTTAACTGTCCCTGCCCACAACTATTTGGGATTTTGCAGCTGAAGAACAGGAGTTCATCCAGCTCTGCTCACTTTACCACGCCCTTTCCCCATCCCCTTCTGGTTCCAGCCCTGGTATTTACTCTCATTTTTCCTGAAGGAGTTCTTGGCCCCCAACCCTCAATCCTTCCTGCTGGAAAGACTGCCTTAAGTGCTCATTGTGATGAGACTCTTGTGTCTCACTCCTTTGAGCATACCTCCTCACCCCAAACTCAAGTCCAAGCCAAGACCTCCCAGCACAGGCCCTCTATAGCCACCTCAGCTTTCTGTCCCTAACCTTCCACTTGGGATCCAGGCCCAGGACCATCAGCCGGGGCTTTTGGATTCCCTGATTCAGTGCCAGCCTGGCCCAGAAAGAACCATGGAGTTTAGAGATCAGCTCTCCATTCAGGAAACTGAAGTCCACAGGGGTCAGGTGATATGTATTTGTCACTTGTATTTAATTAGAGCCAGGAATCTAAGCCAGGTCATCTGACTTCAGGTCCAGCGATGTTTCCCTTGTATTGTGCCTTAGGAAAGAGTGGGCAAGATACCCAGAATGCTTGCCACCCTCCCTGCAGGGGCCTGTGACAAAAAGTTGGGGGTAGGATGGTGGGGAGGAAGGGCTTACAGGCTAAGTTTTGTTGCTGGGGCTGCTTGAATAGGTCTCATCTGAGAGATATTCATCCAACTCATATGGTTTCTCCTTCCCTCCCTCTGTCAGGATTACATGCAGAATATTCATGGCAAGGAAATTGACCTGCTGAGGACAACGGTCAAAGTACCAGGGAAGCGGCTACCCCGGGCCACACCTGTCACAGCCTCAACTGGTGCCAGCCCCCGTGCCAACGGACTGGTCCTGGAGAGAAGCAACACACAGCTTGGGGGGAGTACAGGTGAGGGAAGGTGTGGTGATGGGAAGGGCTGGGGGGGAGGAGGGTGGTAGAAGTTGGGCAGCAGGGCACTCTGAGCCCTTGTTCAGAGGTTCTTGTGGTCACTGCATGTAGAGACCAGATGTCAGTTCTGATTTGAAGATGCCAGCCCTGTCTGGGGGAAGACCAGATGGGGGTGAATAGCTTGTGGCCCAGAGCTAGAAGGTGGAGGGTGAGAAGTGGGGAAGCTTCTGGGTCCAGAGAGAGAAAGAAATGAGCTAGGAAAGATGGTTTCGAGGAGTGCGACCCAGGTGGTACCATGCCTAGCATACATACTCAGTCGTGACTGGGGAGCCAAGAACCTGTTTCTTTTGGGTGCTGTGTAGATGAAAGCTTTTCAGCCAGCGGCAGCAGGTGGAAAGTGGAGGCGGTCAGGAGCTCCCAGGGCAGAGTGATCAGCTGCAGAAGGACTATTGACTGTGGCCATAGAATTGTCAGGGGCCTACCCACAGATTGGGGGGACTTTGAGGGAAGCCAGGTGTGGGGCACAGGCCCTATTCTCTTGGAGGAAAGGTTATGGGCAGGGAGGGAGACAGAGGTAAAGCCTTTCCCACTTGTCTTTCTGTCCCTCTCACACAGTTAAGGTATGAACTTCCATCATCGAACCCTAGGTCTCTCCTCCATCCTTGGAGTTACCCCCTTTGCTCTTGCCATCTTCACTAGGAATGTTATTTTCCTTCCTTCCACCCCAAGACCAATTCATTCCCCCAGAACTCATTCTTCTCCATCTATCTGCATTTGGTTGCCTAGACCAATAATCTTTTAGGCTTTTTCTTTAGGCCTCTCTTTCTCAGACCTGCTATGACCTCCCAGAAAACCTGTATCTCCAACCTTCCAAACTGGCATGGGAGACTGGAAGGAGGAGTACCACGGGGCTGAGGCTGCAGCCTCCGGAGGTGGTCCCTGTTGGGACTAAGGGGCATCTATACACTTTAATGTTACCTGTTCCCACCCCTCAACCCTACGTGTTTCTTTCATTCTCTATTAGACAGAGGCAAACATTAGTAATTCACAGGAGTCCTTCACTCTGAGCTCATAAATAGCTGATCTTTGGGAGCACCAAAGACAAAGGATGAGGTACAGGGAATCCTGGGACAGTAGCTTAGGTCAAAAGAGACCGAAAAAAGTTTGTTGACCAACAAATACTGAATGCCTGTGGCATCGTGCCAAATGCCAGGGGAAAGGCACAAAGAATTATATACAGCTAGAGATGTCCTGACCCTAGAATGAGATGGTATGTGAAGTAGTGAGCTACCCATCACCTGAAGTGTTCAAGTAGAGTTTAAGTGACCGTAAGGGTCTCTTCCAACCCTTGGCTTTTGAGTTTCTATGCAGGGTATCCCTCTTCCTGACAAAGTTACACTTCTGCGGTAGGTGTGTCAAGGGGGAGTGGAAGCAGGAGGTGGTCACTTATGCAGCATACCAGTGTCTAGCAAAGACTAAGGTTTTTTGTAGGAACCTGAGTTTCTTCATCTGCAAAATAAGTATAATAGTAAATGCAACCTACTTCATCAAGTTTTTATGAAGCAAATGCTTTGTGAACCTTAAGGTCACTATATAAAGGTAATATGTTAGTAAGAGGCTTTGAATAAGTTAGGGATTGGAAGAGAGCCCCTCCTCTGCAGAGGTGGGATGGGCAGGAGTACCACCCACACATACAGCCCCTCCCACCCCCACCCCCCCCCAGAGCTTTTGGATTGTGCTACTTCTTATTTGGAGGACAGGGAACCATGTTATAATATGACTCATCATAGGCTTAGGCTTGGCCAGGTCTCTCCTGACAGCAAGAGGAGAGAGGACACACACACACACGGGCACACACACACTCACACTCACTCTCCTCAGATATGATATCTACCCAGTCATCTGCCTTCCATCAACCCTCTGATGGTACGTGCACATGGACTGTCAGGTTTCCCCCAAATCAGAGGGTACCCTGGCATACAGTGCCACAGACTCGGAGCGCGCACACACACACACACACACACACACGAGCATACACACACAACACACATGCACACACCACACACACACACACACACACACACTCACTCACTCACTCTCCTCAAATACGATATCTACCCAGTCATCTCCCTTCCATCAATCCTCTGATGGTATGTGCACATGGACTGTAAGGTTTCCCCCCAAATCAGAGGGTACCCTGGCATACAGTGCCACAGACTCGGGGTGCACACATGCACACGCACACACACAAGCATACACACACACAACACACACTTTCTCCTCAGATACGATATCTACCCAGTCATCTGCCTTCCATCAACTCTCTGATGGTACATGCACATGGACTATCAGGTTTCCCCCAAATCAGAGGGTACCCTGGCATACAGTGCCACAGACTCGGGGCGCGCACACACACACGAGCATACACACACACACACACACACACACACGAGCATACACATACACACAACACACATGCACATACACACCACACACACACACACACACACACACACACACTCTCTCTCTCTCTCTCCTCAAATACGATATCTACCCAGTCGTCTGCCTCCCATCAACCCTCTGATGGTACATGCACATGGACTGTCAGGTTTCCCCCCAAATCAGAGGGTACCCTGGCATACAGTGCCACAGACTTGGGGCACGCACACACACACACACGAGCATACACACACACAACACACATGCACACACACACCACACACACACACTCACTCTCTCTCTCCTCAAATACGATATCTACCCAGTCATCTGCCTTCCATCAACCCTCTGATGGTACATGCACATGGACTGTCAGGTTTCCCTCCAGATCAGAGGGTACCCTGGCATACAGTGCCACAGACTCGGGGCGCGCACACGCGCACACACACACACACGCACGTCTTTCACTCGCTGGGCGATGTTAACATCTCATTATCTTTGTTACTGTAATTACATTATCCGCTGCTTTATGCAGAATTATCCTCCGAGGACTAATTGATGGCTCCATGTTTAATTCATTAATCATTAGCATCAAATTCGACAATTACAGTGCACACTGATTGTGGGATTGCAGGCGTAATGAGGGGAGAATTAACAAAGAGAAAGGAAAGCACTTTCCCTCCCTCAGGGCTTCTGGCTGGGGGGCCATGGGGTGGGGGATTGGGGGTTTGGGGAGGCTGGACAAGAGTTGGGTGGGGCAAGGAATAAGAAGGCGGGGGTGAGTTCAGGAAGCTAGGATACCGGAGAGGTCTGGATGAAGGCACATGTCTCCTTGCCCTTGATAGGTCTGGAAAAGGGAGTCCCTGGAGAGGCACTGAGTGGTCACTTCAACCCTTTTGACCCCTGACAGGAGAATGGATGTGACTGGGATAGAAATGAGTCTGAGGGGAGATGGGCAGCATGGGAGGTGGAAAGGAAGTGGTATACCTTAGACTTCCTCAGTTCAACAAGTCGCTTTTGTGTGTGCTCAGCCCTGAGCTAGCTTTGGCCCTACTCAAGAACTATAAGACACAGTTTCTGCCCATGAGGAACATACAGTTTCCAGAACATGGTGGATCTCTTAGAACTCTGGATGTTCCAGTCTAGCCCTTAGCCTAAAAACAGACCCAGACGCCATGCCTACAGATCCTGCTTTCCTGACATGGCTCCAGCTTTCTTTCCCACCTGCCCTGCTTTAGGCCCTTGTTTCTAATTCCCAATTGGCCCAGAACACTTAGCTCCTTCCTGGCCAGAGTGACTGGCCCAATAAAATCCCGCTCAACTGCTCAGCTTCTGACTGTCCATAATGAGTCATCTTCCTCAGTCCTTCATTTCTCGGCTTCCCAATGTTCTAAGCCAACCCCAAACACCATGGCTTTCCTCCCTCCACCTGTCCCAGCTGACCTGCAGGCTCCTAGGTCACCCCAGCAATGAGACCCTGTCTGAGTAGGGTTTGGAGGGATACCCAGAGAGTCCCAGTGGGAGCTTCCCCAAACCCTACCCTACAGTAACCCCAGGACTTCTTAGGACTGTGGTACCCTTACGGGCATTTCCCCTTAGCTCTGCCATCCTTCCCTGATGGGAAACGAAAGATTAATTTTCTCCAGCCCAACAGGATAATTACTAATACTAATTAGACATAATTACTTGAATTTGATACACTTATTCCTCGTTAGAATGGCAGTGAAGCTGACGCAGAGCAAGTGACACATGTAGAATGAGATTTGGGGTGCAGAGGCTAGGGTTTGGATGAGAAGAGTGCTATCCAGAGTGCTGGCTTTTTCCTGGTCTTAAATCCCCAACTGTGTTAAGGGGTCTGGAAGCCCCTTGACAATCAGCTGATCACCTCCACCCCAAACTATCTAGCTCTTCTATTCCTCCAGGAAGTTCATCATATTCATCCTTTCTTACGGACCCCCTTGGCCTTTCTTTGAGCCCCCTACTCCCTTAGATGTGAGACTAGGGTAAAAGGACAGATGTTCATGGAGAAATGAGGGGAAAGAACAGGGTCCTGAGGGGCAGGTGAGAAGCGTAGGGACAGGCACCAGTCTGGTCCTTTGGGAGAGACGATGGGATAGAATTGGCCTTGCTCCAGCGATCAACCAGAATGCCAAAGGGCATTGGACAAATCTTAACAAGGAAGGAATCAGAAAGCTTGGGATGTTGTGCACTGGCAGAGCCCAGATGTGTAATCCTAGGCAAAGCACGTAGTCTCTCTCTGGAACCCCGATTTCCTTCTTTGTAAAAGGAAGGGATTGGATTAAATGGCCCCTGAAGTCACTTTTCAGCTATAAATCAGTGATCCTAATGAATGGGAGTGCTCACTGTCCTCTGACCTGCTGACCTGCCCTAATTGGGTATAGTTGGGAAGGAGACCCGGCCTTAGAAAACCTTTGACATTTCACAGCTCTGTGACCTCGGGCAGATTGGCTAGCCTCTCTGAGTTTTCATTCATTGAATGAGATCCCCAGCCCTAGCTATCTGCCTCTCAGAGTTGTTGTTTGCCATGCTCCTGGACAACCATAAGCTGTTGTTTTTGAGGGAGGGGCTTTGCCTGTGCTCACCCAGACTGAGCCCCCTAAGGGCCCCAGCTGAGCCTCCGCTCCACCCCTTTCAGGTGCTCCCCACTCAGCCAGCAGCACGTCCCTGCACTCGGACCGGTCCCTGAGCAGCTCAGCCTTGGCGGGCCCCCGGTCCGATGGGCTCCATCAACGCTCTTGCTCTGTGTCTAGTGCTGACCAGTGGAGCGAAGCGACTGCTCTGCCCCCGGGCATTCAGCATCCTGGTGAGTGCCTCTCCTGGGGGAAGAGTAGGGGGTGATGGGGGTGCTCCGAGTCAGGCTGCAGTGCCGTAAGGAGCGGCTCACGGAGTATTCAGGGCTGCTGGAGGTTCTGCGACCTCCCCACCCACCCGAACAGGTTTCTCCCTCCTGTGCCAGCCCCATCTTCCCCAAGCCTCCCCCCTTCCAGAAGAGCCCAGCCCCTCATGGGCCCAGGGCAGAGCTGGTGGTGGCTCCTCGATCCCCATCAGCCCCCCGTGCAGTCAGCTCATCAGCCTCTCGGCGGGGAGCAGGCGGGCGCTGGCTGAAGGAGGGATGATCGAGCTGAGGGCGGGCTTTTGAGAGCTGTATTGGGGAAAGTGAGAGGGTTGGAGGGGAGAGGTTGCCTTTCCCAGGGGAATGGTGAGAGGTCTCTGGGCAAGGGCAGACAGGAATTCAGGAGTTGGAAGGGAGGGAGAGACTGAGGCCCTTCCCCATGCTCCACCCCACTACCTTGTTTGGTTCAAGATTCCACCCTCCTCCCGTAATTATCCCTCCTCTCCCCCCACCCTTTCTTCCCTATCTTTTTCTGTGTTCTCATCATTACGTCTTTGCACCACCTTAGCTTTACCATTTTATTCCTTCTTTATTTTCCTTCTACCTACTATCCTTCCCTCTTTCCTCCTGTTCAGCTTTCCCAGCTTAGGGTGCGTCATTCCAAGGTGAGTTCCTACCTTCCCTTCTAGGTATCTCACTAGTAGGCATCAGGTCCAGACTGATGGCATGCAAAAGTCTGAGGCTAGTCTGAACAACAGCAGCAGCTGGTAACCCCGGACCATCTCCCCTGGTCTAGTGTCAGAGGAAGGAAGAATCTAAGACCCCTCTCTGGAAAGCACAGACCCTCACACCAATTGAGACACATACCCCTAAACTGTAATCTCTAGAATGCCAAGTGACAGAAGCTACGGCACCTCCAGGACCGTCCTCCAGTCCCCTGCCCCCAAGCCTCAGGCCCCTAACCAGGAGACGGAGGGAGGGATGGAGGGGCCTTCCCTCGGGCTCCTGGCTCTGATGGTCTTCTGCTGCCATCAGTGAGGCCCTGCTGGTGAGGCAGCGAGGAGGGAGGGAGGGAAAGAAAGAGCGTGTCTGCCTCTAATGAAGTTTGACATTTAGTGGTGAGCGCCGGGCGGGGTGTGGGAGACGGGAGCTTGATTAGCGCGCTCTAATTGACAGTAATTAGGCAGCTCCCTGATTGTTTCTAATTCTGCTATTAATTGTGAGGAGCGGGGAGTGTGATTGAGGATAAATTTGGTGCGGAGCTGCCGGGGATGCGGCTCGCTGTGAGTTCCCTGGGCCGCCCTCCACCCCTTCAAGCTGCGAGAACTAAGAGTTCCCTCCTGCCCCCCCCACCCCCTCCCCGTTTCCATGTACCCATTATCTCCACCCCAAGTTGTTCAGTGCCTTCCCACTCCCCAGATAGTCACGCAGGAAGTATTTCCCTCTTGCTTCCCATCTCCTGGGACTGAAGTCCAGGATGTGATCATATCAGGTCCTGAGACACAAGCTCATACCCTGAGAACGGAATAGGAATTGGGTCCATTTCTTACGGCAAGCCAGTGGAAGCTCTGGGCGCACCTCCTGGGTCTTGTGCCCTCCTCTTCCCTCTCCCATCCTAGGCCTTCTCTTTGCTCTTTCTACCTTGTTTTTTCCCCTTTTCCCAGCCAGTGGCCCCTCTGACGTGCTCAGCTCCAGCCCCAAGCTGGAGCCCCCTCCATCTCCCCACGCCAATCGTAAGAAGCACCGTCGGAAAAAGAGTACAGGAACCCCTCGACCAGATGGCCCCACTAGCACAGCTGAAGGTAAAGGGAACCAGGGGCAGGTTCAGGACAGAGATTGTTCTAACCATTGTTGGCTTCTGGGATGGATGGCTTTCTGTAACCCAGCCCAGTGTTTGCCAGTCAGTGAACATTCTTCCTGTGTCTAACTTAAGTATGCTGATTTGCAGTTTAAACACATTTGTTCTGTTGTGGATGACAGTTAGTTAGAAAAGAGTTCTGTTTAATTGCTAACTTCCAAAAATCTTTCCATGTCTTCCCTGTCTCTTGTGGTTCTGGTTAAGCCCAGCACAGTGTTGAGCACGCAATAGGCACTTTACAGGTGCTTGTCTCTTATCAAATAGCTAGTGTGGGGATTTCTTCAGTTTCTTCTCAGACTTGGCTTCAGCTAAATGATTCTCCTCCTGTTTTCCCACCCTTGTATTAGTTCTTTTGGCTGTCTTGAGTTTTCCCAGAGTACTCTACATTCCTCTTCATTGCTGATTGTCCAGACTGGCTTCCTTGCTCCTGAATGGGTCTGCCTGATGCTGCTGTTTGTTGTCCAAGCTAATCAGCAGCGTCAGGGACATGGGTACAGCAGGATTGGGGCTGAGACACCCTCTGCCCTCCCCCCATCAGCTTTTCATTGGGGAAACGGGGCTGAGAAATACGGGGTATGGAAGGTCCATGTGAATCAGGGGTCTGATTCTACACAGTCGCAGTTGAGGAGTAGGGACCTTGTTAGTGCTCAGAATTTAGGACTGGAGGCAGGGAAGAAAATTCCTGGGAAGGAAACAAGTACCCCTTTTCCTTTTCCCCAAAAGACAGCTGTAGTAAAGTGGGTTCCCTTAGAGTGGATGTCAGCTTGCCTGGGAAGTATCTGGGGTGCTGGGGGCTTGATCCTGGCATATGGAAAGAGATTTCAGCCTAGGATTCCAAAGATGTCAATCTAGAGAAAGAGGAGGAGAGGGGTAAAGCTGAGGAGTGCTGGGAGGAAGAAGGGAAAGGGGGGGACCTTCGGGTCCAACAGGTGAATGAAGGTGAAGGAGAGATGGTGCTTCCTTTGTCTTTGTCTTTATGATTATGTCTCCAGGTAGATCCTGCTTTCTTACCAGCCCCCTGCCACACACACGCACATGCACACACATACCCAAAATCACAATCACAATCACACTATCACATTGTTTATTAGGGATTGTATGCCCATGGGACATTGATCAGTGGGGATGAGATTAATGCGGCTGTTGTCTGGGGGAATTTAGGGAGGGGTCTTTGAAACGTCACCAGATTGCTGGGGACCATGCACTCATGGCTACAAATGTTCTAAGGTCCCTGTCTGAGTATACATCCCAGTCCATGGATAGAGCCCCTCTTCTTCTCCCAGCTCCCCTGCCCCTCCTGTGTATCTGATGGGATGGTGGGGGAGGGGGGATTGGTTCCCTGGAGCCCCTCACTGACGCCGTCAGGAATATTGGGTTTAATGAGCTGCAAAATGAGGCGGCTGCAGCTGACATGTACGGATGGTGCCCGCATTCTCCTCAACTCCCCCACCCCCCCCTCTTAACACTTACCTCCTAGTACCCCTTCCATCCCTCCCCAGACAAACAATTTTGGAGCCTTTCATAGACTTTATGCCCCTCTGCTGGCTGCTGGCAAAGAGAGCCCTCCCTCAGTCTCTTGGCAGAGCCCCACACACCTTTCTTTTTCTCTCCCCCCTATCAGTCTTTGGCCTAGCCTGCCCTCACCTTCCACAGGTAGTACAGGTTTAAGGACTTCCCCTGCAGAAATGTCCATCGGATCTTTTGCTTACCTGCACTATACTGATTTTGGAAAGATCTTTCCTGGGCCCAAGGCAGGGGGGCAGAGAGAGGATAGCTCTGAGGGAAGCCTCCATACTGAGGAAAGTGAGGAAGGAAGGATGGTGGCAGAGTAGGACGCTGAGTGACTGGGCTCACCACAGTGATTGAGTAGTCAGAGTGAACTGAAGCTCTGCCTTCCATTTCCTGAGTCATTCTCTTCCCACCCTCCACCTTGTTCCCCCCCCAAACAACCATTTTCACAGATGCAGAAGAGTCATATGAGTTCATGGTCGTGTCACTCACGGGGCAGACATGGCACTTTGAGGCCTCTACGGCAGAAGAGCGAGAGCTTTGGGTACAGAGTGTCCAGGCTCAGATCCTCGCCAGCCTGCAAGGTTGTCGGAGTGCCAAGGACAAGGTGAGGGAATTGGAGGCTGGGAAAAGCCTGGACCACCCCCCAACCCCTGGAATGGCGTGGGTATGGTCTGTAGATGTGGATATAGGGGACCAACTTGGAAGGGGGTGAAGAGAGCACATCTGCACTGGCCCCTGCAGGGGGCGGCCCTGGGACCCACAGCCCTGTCTCTCCTCCCCTGTTGCAGACTCGCCTGGGTAATCAGAACTCAGCACTAGCAGTGCAAGCCGTCCGAACCGCCCGAGGCAACAGCTTCTGTATTGACTGCGACTCTCCCAGTGAGTACAAAAGGCCCAAAGAGAGACAAGGATAACATAGCTAAGGAGAGTAAGAAGGGGGAGGGGGGTGGTCATGGTGGTGCTAGAAGAAGGGAAGTGCTAGAGAAGTGGGCCTTCTCCTGGGTTCCCTAAGCCTAAGCCTCTAGAGCTCTTGTCCTCCTGACTCAGCCTGCCTTTCCTCACCAGACCCAGACTGGGCCAGCCTGAATCTGGGTGCTCTGATGTGCATAGAGTGCTCAGGAATCCACCGGCACCTGGGCGCCCACCTGTCTCGAGTGCGTTCTCTTGATCTGGATGACTGGCCCCCTGAGCTGTTGGCAGTGATGACTGCCATGGGCAATGCTTTGGCCAACAGTGTCTGGGAAGGGGCCCTGGATGGCTATGCCAAGCCAGGGCCTGATGCTTGCAGGTGAGGGGAGAGTGGGATTCATCGGTTGGGAGGGATAGGGAGGAAAGGCAGTCATCTTGAGGCCCTCCTGGTGCAGGGGGATTGGATTAGCTGCCACTGGGCTACTGAAGTGTGCTATAAGGGTTAAAGATAGGATAGCCGTTGCTTCTGCTTGGCAACGGGGCCCCCCTGGGGGCTGCCCCTCCCCCTCCCAGGCCTGTCACTCAGGCCTCTCACAACAACGGGCCCTTTCTGAGCTGTTATCAGCAGGTCAGGGGGCTGGTGGGAGCGCATGCGCAGGGTGCCTATCTTTCAGTTGCTTGAGGTGCCCCAGACTGTGCAGAGATGGGGAGAATGGGTGGGAGATAGGCCAGTGCATGTCCCCTGTATCACAAGTCCCCCTCCCCCTTTTGTTCCCAGCACCGACAAGCAAGGTGGGGGGAGGAGCAGACAGCCAGATAAGCTGTCTCTTGGGCCACTACTTCAAACCTTCCTGCTGTCCCCCCCCATCCTCATTCCCACTGCCCCATGGGCCTTTTTGAAGCCCCCTCCCCACAGTGTTCATACCAACACCCCTGCTGTGCCTGTGACCCTCCATCCTGTGTCTCAGAGGTAATATCGTGGGACTGGCTACTCTCATTCCTGTCCCTGCCCTGCCTCATGGGGCTCTCCTCATCTCCCTACCAGGCCTCTTGCCCCATTCCCTTCCATGGCCTTCCTGCTTAATTAAGTACCATTGTACTTGCTAAACTCCCACCAACCCCAATGGAGGTGAGCTCCTACCTCGTGACCTCCCCTGTCACTGATTTCAAGCCCAGGGGTCATGCCTCAGTTGGCCTGTTTTCAGGGAGGAGAAGGAACACTGGATCAGGGCCAAGTATGAACAGAAGCTGTTCCTGGCCCCCCTGCCAAGCTCGGATGTGCCCCTGGGGCAACAGCTGCTTCGGGCTGTGGTGGAGGATGACCTGCGGCTGCTGGTGATGCTCCTGGCCCACGGCTCCAAGGAGGAGGTGAATGAGACCTATGGGGATGGGGATGGTCGCACCGCCCTGCATCTATCCAGTGCCATGGCTAACGTTGTCTTCACACAGTTGCTTATCTGGGTGAGTGGCATGTTCCCCCTCCTCCCTTGCAGCACCTCCCCCCCAACACACAGATCTGCCTCCCTGACCCTCTGACCTGCCCTGACCTCATTCTCTGATTGACAGCTGCCCTACTCAGCCACTTCTCTGGTACCTGCTCTCTTCTCTCCCTACAGCCCCCCTGGCCCTCCCCTTCCCCCACCTCCTCCCCACCTTCTCCAGGGTTGAGCTCAAGTCTGCATTCTCTTCACAGTACGGGGTGGATGTGAGGAGCCGGGACGCTCGGGGCCTGACTCCACTGGCCTACGCCCGCCGAGCTGGCAGCCAGGAGTGTGTGGACATCCTGCTGCAGCATGGCTGCCCTGGGGAGGGCGGTGGCCTGACCCCGACCCCTACCAATGGTTCTAGCACCTCCACTGAGCTTCATCGGAGCCCCAGCCTCCTGTGAGGCCTGGGGAGGATGGGTCCAAGGAGACCCTGGGACCTGGGGCTCACCTCCCTCCCCCTGCAGGAAAGGGGGAGAGAGACGTAGACAAAGGGAGACACAGAAAGGGTGGAGAGAATGAGTTAAGAACGGAGGACAAAGGAAGGGAGGAATTGGGGTTGAAACCCATCCCAGGGCCCTGTATCGTAGGGAAGAGTGGACTGTTCAGCCCAGTGCTCTAGAGGTGCCATTGAAAAGGGACAGGCCCTTTGGAGGCACCTGAGGGGAGGGGAGAGCAGGACCTCTCCCCTTCCCTCGCCTCCTGCCCTTCTTCACCCCAAGACTTCGTCCAAGATTTGTTTCCCAAACCAAGGCTGGATTAGCTTGGAGATGAGGTGTGGAAAGTGGATAGGGCCTGGTGCAGAGCACTGAATGAAGAACTTGAGGAGATGGGCAAGGGGATCCGTGAGCCCCGTGTAAAATCTGTACATTGGAATATTTATGTTTGTGTACATATGTGTGTGTGACGAGACCAATAAATCAGACTGTGTGTGTTTGTCCCCATTGTGTCTGTCCCCCTTGGCTCCCTCTCTCTTGTGATGTATTCATCTCTGCCTCACTGTATATCCACCTCCCCATCTTTGGTCCTTCTGTGTACCAGTTTTTTTGTCCCTTCTGTGCTCCTAATCTCCGTTCCCCCTGGCTTGGATACTCCTGGTGTCCCTACCCTCAACCTGCCTCCTTGGTTTCGATTCCTGAGCCTTTTCAAAGCAGCATGATGATCGTGAACCCGTCCATTTGGTGCAGGAGCTCCAGTGAGTATGTTCACAGAGAAGAGGCTATGAGACTGCTACTTAACTACCTCTTCCCTTCTCTCCACCTCCTTGCTAGAGGGTCTGTCCTGCCTGGTTTTTTCCATGTTTGGATGGAGCATCCCCATGACAACCACCTTAATCCAGACATTACACATGAAAGCCAACTCATAGGGCAGAGTGTTTTGAATCATTGCATCAAAATCCAAGTTCATAGGATCATAGAATTTTGGTCTGAAAAGGACCTTAACATTTAATGTAACTCCCTTGTTTTGTGTATGAGAAAACTAAGGCTCGGAAAGGCAGACATAAAGACATATACACAAGATCTCAAGAGAGTAAGAGGCCAAATAGAGTTTTGAACCCAAGACTTATGACTCCAGATACTATATTCCAGTTGGAAGGAGTCTCAGGAATTATTTAGGTGGAGTATGGAGTTTACAGACTAAGGAAAGACAGTCAAGTCCAAATAATGCCAACCATAAGGATCTGAGTTTAAGACTGTCACCATGAATCCAAGTGTGTGAGACTTGGTGTGGTCACTCAGGCATGGAAGTTTGATCTCCTGGAAAAGTGGGGATGGAGTCAATAGCTACTTGGCTTAGCTCCCAGCCTTAACCAGCATCCCTCTAAGCTGAGTATTCCCTGACTATGGGCAGAGCTCCTGCCCTTGCTTTGTGCCTATAGGCAGGCCTAGTCATTGGAGCTGCTGTTCTCCCCCAATTCCCCACCCTTACTCACACCCCAGCCCTGGCCTGAACTGAGCTGAGCTCTTGGCTGTCCTCAGAGAAGGGAACCTTGGGGCTGGCTCCCTGTGTCTCTTGGCTTTGAAAGAGAAGCTGGGATGATGCTGGGCCACCCTTTCCACCCTGCCCCATACATCTGCTGTGGCTCCAGTTTTTCAACCTACTTCAGCATGCTTTGCCCTGTGGTCGAAGAGGCAAAGCTGGGAATTGCTTGGCTTTCACTTCTTCCCTTGAAAGGGTGGAGGTGGGAAGGACTCTGGTTTGCTGGTGCCTGCAAGTCTGTAAATAACCAAATGACACTAATCAGAAAAGGGCCGTTTTATTATTTTACTCGATGCAACCTCCTGTTGGAGGACTGGGACCTTGACCTGACAGGGGAGGAGGGGCCTGATAAAGTGGGAAGCCCACACACAGAAGCCTAGGGACCAAAGCACAGGATATATCTGTAGTCCCCAGACCTCACCTGAAGCGATCACTGCCATTCAGTTGCTTTGAGGTTAGCTACTGGCATCTTCACATTTACTCTGAGACAGATGAAAGCCTCAGCTGATAAGACAACTAAAATTCAGTCTCATTCGATCAGCAACCAACAGATCTGAGTTTGAAGGGTCTTATTTATAACTTTTTCCTAGAAAACCTCTTTAACTTTCTTGAGCGTGGCATATCCCAAATCCCTTTTAATGGGACTGACGAACACGGGATCATGAATTTAGAGCAGAGAGCCTGGAGACCAGTCATTGCTGGAGCTTTTCAAACCTTCACGGACAGAACAAAGATGGCCATTATTACTTGTCATCTGCCTCTGCCTGACCCACCTCCTGAAGACTAACCCTGTAGTTGTCTAAGCTTTGGGGGAAAAGGTTGTCTAAAGAGTGTTAAGGGAGTGTGACGTTGGCCCAAACCCCTGTTTAAAAGGATTCAGGGATGAGTCACATGGGCCAAAGACCCAGCCCGACCATTCTGCATCAACTGAGCAATAGAATTGATGTTTGCCCCTAAGCCAACGTATGTCTCCTATCCCTAGAAGTTGTCAGTCTTAGTCCCGTGCCTAGGAGACATGGCTGCCAAAACCATATGGGACAAATGGCCTGCCAAGGAAGGGTTGCCTCAACCTCTATTCTTCCACTGACTGACCCTGCTATTCAAGGAAACAAAACACTCGGCAACACAGCCCCTGAAGAAAGGTGTCTGGCTCTCTTGCGATCTTCTAGGTTCAACCTCCACAAATGTGGCATAAAGACTAAGGTATATGCTCAATTGATAGGTTGGACTATATGTCAATAGGAAGAAGCATTGGTTCTTATCTTTTAAGACCAACCCAGTTCTGTATATCATTTTCCTTTTGACCTTGGAACTCTCAAGTGTTCCTCCCCATTTGTTCTACATCCAGTTGGAGCTTGAGCCCCCACCAAACCTTTTCCCAAGGAGCCGCCTTCACCACAAAGGCAGCTCAAACCAAGTTTTCGGTCACCCTTTTGCCCTGAGATGAGTCTGTTCCCTAATCCATAACCTGACATTCTCAAAATCTTTTGTATAGGGAATTATTAAATTCTGATGTATACACAGTTCTTTACTGTAGCTTTTAGATGGTGTATCCACCTTCAATGTTATTCATCCTGTACCAATAATCTGACCTTTAAGCCTCATTGATTTTTGCCTTCGTCTACACTACCTTCTCATTCTTAAACTCACCATCTTAACACTGCTCACCAAATTTTCCTTTCAGCATCCCTTCTTAAGTTGTATTCCTCAATTCAGATCTTCAGCTTTTTCTCCAAACACTTAATAGATTCCCTGTTTTTGTCATCTCAAATCACTTATCCAAACACTCCAGTCACCACCCTTTTCAAAACATGAATAGATCAGCCATGCTATATACTTTCCTCTGGAATGAGGGGCATGCATGTAGTGGAGGGAAGTATTCAGTTGGATTTCCCAGGGGAATGGGGTCCCAAGAGTGATCCTTCCATCCTTCGTACCCAAAGTTGGGGTTCTCCAGCAGCAGAAATGGCAGAACTATTTGTCTCCTTTACATAGAAAATAATTTATTGGAGAAACCACAAATGTACAATGGACAAGACCCCAGTCGCACAGGACTGGATAACTCCTCCACTTGAAGCAGATGACCAAGGTGAGGCAGTCTAGGCACACGCACTCTCACACGCACCCATGCCAGCCACTCAAGGGTCCAAAAACTCCATCTGGGCCAGGGGGAGAGCTGAACCCTTTACCCTCAAACCCATTAACTCCTCCAGAATAGAAATCCAAACTCAAGTGGACCAGTGTGGGTGGATAAAGGGCCAACGGGTGGCGAATGGGAGTGGAATGAAGTGCACCTGGAAAAGGACAAGAGGGTAGGTTTGGTTGAGGTTCCTGGATAGTCAAAGGTTCCATAAAGGGTGGTTGTGAAGTTTATAGTTTTCGTCTTGGGGCTGCCCTTAGTGGAAGTGCTGAAGGCTGAGGTTCCTCCATCCCTCCTAGGGATGCAGACGTAAAGACATATACACACATACTGCTCCATATGTACACTTCACACAAAATAAATAAGGAACTGGGGGAATCCGCTTGGCAGGGTGGTCCAGGGGAGCGCTGGTCACCCTGCCCAGAGCTAGTCCCCATTCTTAGAGGTCCTGTCCTTTTCAGTTTCTAGGTATCTTGGCCCGCCCGCCCCTGGGGTCCTTAGCTTCACTGTTCCTCTGCTTCGGGAACCCCAACTAGCCCCACCCGCCCCCAGCCCTGAGTGCCCCGGGGGCGGGCTCTGGGCGGAGTCCCCACAAGTCGGAGCCGGCTTCTCACCCCGCCGCCGGATCCTCGCCCTGCTGCAGCCTCGGGTCGGGGTCCTCCAGAGTAGGCCGGGGAGTGCGGACGGTCGGCCCTCCCTGGGCAGCCTCAGGGGCGGGCCCCCTGCTCTAGCTGCTGATGCTGGCTGCGCACGGCAAACCTGTTGACGTGCACGGGGATGGGGACCACGATCTTGGGGTTCCTGACGGGCTCCCCGGAGCGGCTGCTCACGTTGCCGGCCTTGATGCGCTTCCACTTGGCCCGGCGGTTCTGGAACCAGATTTTGACCTGCACCTCGCTGAGCTTGAGGGCGTGGGCGATCTGCGAGCGCTCGGTCAGGCTCAGGTACTTTTTACAGTGGAACTCCTTCTCCAGCTCCAGCAGCTGCTCGCTAGTGAACGCCGTGCGCCGCCGCCGGCTCTTGCCCCCGGGGGCCGAGGCTCCTGGGGTTCCGGGCGGCCCGTCCAAGGCCCCGGGCCCGAGGCCTCCCTTGAGCTTGGGCTTGGGCCCTAGCAGGGCCGCCGCAGCCCCGGTGGCACTGTCCAGGAAGCCGTCGTCCTCGCTGTCGCCGCCGCCCGAGCCCTCCTCTTCAGGCTCGCTGCCAGCTGTCTCCCCGGACGGCGCGTCCAGCTTTTCCTCATCGGAGCTGTACACCTTCCCCTCCGCTGCGGGGAGCAGAAGATCAACCAACAGGGTGGGGAAGACACGAGGAGCCGGGAAGGGTTGGAGGGAGGGCAGGGCGTCGGGGAGCGGGGGGTGGTACAGGCAGCCGGGAAGGGGCAAGGTTTGGAAGGAGGGAGCAAGGAAAGGTTGGCAAGGGGGAAGGGAGGGAAGGCACAGAGAGAAACAGGGAAAGAGGTATTAACCAGCAGAGATTTCGTAAGGGCGAGGTGTGAAGGGGCAAAAGCCAACGTGTTGCAGAAAGAACCCCAGCCCAGGGCTTTTCCCAGAAGTGTAACCCCTGAGTTCCCCACCCTCACAACCCCAATTCTCTCTCCCTTCCCATATCCTTTCCCAATTCTCCCCCAAAGCAGCTCCTGCTCATGATGCCTCTCCAAACCCAGACTTCCAGGGCTCAGGCTCTCTCGATAGGCTTGTTTTCCTGCCTTCTAACCAGGGGGCAACTCCACTTTGCAATGTGGGTAGGCAGATCTGGGCTGAAAGGTCCCTGAGGTTGCCGCTCCATTTTCCTGGATAGCTCCCTTCTCACTAGGGAAAGCAATAGCATCTTGCATTCACAGAACACTGCTTATAGTTTGTAGATCTTTACATCCATTCTCCTTTTCATCACAACAACCTTGTGCAACAGGTAGTACAAGTATTGTTTTATATCCTTTTACAATCGACGACTCTGAGTCTTAGACCTGGAACCAGGACTTAGGTCTCCTAATTCAAAGTTCAGAGGTCTGAATTATCTAAGATGGGGATCATCTGCCTACTGCCTGAGGCAAGGAAAGGCAAGAGTCATTCATCTCCCTTCCCTATTTTCACCATCCTCTAGCTGAAGGGGCCAAGGACTGCTCCCAAAAGACAACCCCTTCCCTGTCAATTTTTGGGGAGTTCCTCCCCTGGGAAGACTGGATCCATTCAGACCAGGGTGAATCTAAGCATATACCACCTTGTTTCAGGGTTTGGAACAGGGGCAGTTATTCCTTTTTCCAACCATTTGACCCCATTCTCATCCTCTCCCAATCCAACCTTTGTCCCAGTCCTGCCCTCCTTCCCTCGGAAATGTGTCTCCTCTCTTTCCCAGTACCCTCATTTCTTGTCCTATTGCTTAAGCAGAGCAGAATAGCTGTTTTTCTGCTCAGGTTCAGAGTTTTGACCTTTCTGAACCTGGCATGTAAGCTGGGAAAAGGAAGACAGAAGAGGAGGAGGTAGAGAGGAGGTTGAACTAAGATCAGGGGAGGGGTCAGAAAGGAGCCTGGTGAAAAGAAAGCAAAACCTAATGGATTCCCAGTTGTTCACAGAACATGGATATTTTACATTTACATGTGGTTCTAAGACTTTATTTTAACAATCAGTTTGAACCTTCTAATCTTCCATCAAAGATTTTTACCAAAATTTCCTACAACTTGGAAAGATTTCAACCAAACATTTCTTCCAGCTTACTCTGTTGTACCTTATTCTAGAAGTATGAGTGAGCAGAATGATGGTGAAAAGGCAGGTGACAGGCAATGAATGACAGGAGAGAAACCAAAGGGACCTAGGTAATCCAGAAAGTGGCTAATGAGTAATAATGTGAAGGAGGAGTGGGAAGGCAGAGAGATATATAATAGAAGCCCATCCAAAATCTGGAGTTGAAGGCCAGTTGATCATCACTAGAGATTTTCCATTTTATAGTGACAGAGGCACCATGTCCATATCAAAGAATCCTAGGGCTGAAGATCAATCCTAGCCCTAGTATTTCCAACCAATTGTCTACCACAAATTTTTAGTGATCCACAGAACTTTGACTTCCCTAACTTCTTAAAACCTATAAGCTAAAAAGCAAAACAAAACAATAAGTAGATTTCTTCTCATGAGATGATAGGACCCAGACCTAGAAGGTGCCTCAGAGATCATCTACCTTAACCTAATTTTATGAATGAGGAAACTGAGACCCAGAAAGGTTGAGTAACTTGTCCCAACTCACACAGCTAAGTGTCAGAGACACTATTCAAATCCACCTCTTTCGAGTGCAGATCCAGAACTTTTTCCACACCAAATACTTCTCTTCCTCCCTACGTCCTTCCCCTATATGCACAAACCCAACACGATTCTTCTCTAATTCTCGGTAACCCACTCCTAGAGCCATCCAAAGCTGCCTTATTGAGGTCCTAGAGGGTAAGAGTGACCTACAAAAGAAAAAGTAGTTACTTTACCCCTCCAAAGCACAGTTTTGGGGGTTGGAAAATACCAATCTAGTTCAACCTCCTACCACAAAAAAGAGAAATTCCCCACTGCTACATCTCTAAATGGTCAACTTCCTCAAGAGGTACTCCAATATCCCTCTTAAAATGTGGTCACTGGGGTTGGACTCCCAATAAAACCAAATCCAGTTATATGAGGTGTTTTATAATAAGGTATGTATGAGTATCTTATAAATGTCCTCTTCTTTCTTATAGTCAGATTTTGCCTTGACCTCTCCTTCTCATTCCCCTATCCCCGACCTCCCATTAAGGCCCCAGTGTCAATCCTGATAACTGCCATATTTACTCCATTTCCTCATACAGCTACAGCCTACACTTACTTCTTCACCTTGGAAGCCATTCTCACATTCTCCTTTCTGTTAGACACCTCAATTCATATCAAGTCAAGTCAAATAAATATGCATCCATTAAGTGCCTATCATGTACACACACTGCAATAAGTACTAAGGATACAAAGAAAGGCATACGAGGGCTTTCACTCTCAAGGAACTCACAACTCACAACCAGACCCTCCACTCTACCTTAGCCAAGCTTCACAGAAGACAGTTTGGAAGGGCCTCTTCTTTAGCCAGGCTCATTGATATCCTGGGGACATGCAGCTACCAACAACCATATCCATTCTTCCCATGATCCCAGATGCTCATTCTCCATCAGCATTGAACTTTCACTCCCTTCAACCCCATATCTTCTTAGCCCTCATGCTTTACTTTTATACATGTTGAGTCCAATATCCATTCCAACCCCTTATCCTATGCTTTCTCCTTTACTACAATGCTAGCCCTATTCCTCTCTGCCTCCAAGATTCCTAATGATTTCTTTTATTCCACCCTGTTGCCTCCTCTCTTCATAGACCTGGCATAAGAGTAAACTGATAGGAATGTTAGAACTGGAGAATCTAGTTCAACTCCTTCACTTTACAAAGGAGGAAACTGAAGTCCACAGTGATGGAATGATTTAGTGGCTTTTCACTAATTCTTACGAACACAGCTTCAGCTTCATCTCCCTTTGGCCTCTTCCTCATTTGCTTTCATAAAGAAGGTTATCTTAGTACCATCTATTCCAATGCTCATTTTACGAAGGAGGAAAGAGGTCTAGATTGAAGTGATTTTCCCAAGTTCACACATAAGTGGCAGAGCGAATATCAGAAGCAAATGAACAATTGAACACTCTCTTCTGTGCCATGCTGCCTCAGTTTCCCCTCTCCTTCCCTTCTGGCCATCTCCTTCACTCTTCCCTTTCTTGACCAACCCACATTATAAAACAAAATGTCAGGTTTGTAGTGAAAGTCTGGAGCAATTTTACCTCTCATCAAAAGGAGGGGCTGTACATCTCCCCAGGTGTTTGTTTTTGTTTGTAATGTACAAACAGAAATAAGCACTAGCTTCTATACTTAAAAAAGCCAATCAAACAAAACAACTTGTCAGATCTAGCCCCAAACTGCATCTATGATATCTGAAGAACCAGCTGTTGAAGACCCAGGGGCTGGATTTCAAGGCTTCCAGGGAGAAGTCACTTAGTATCATTCCATCCACCTGAGGGATGCTCAATAAATCTAAACTGAAGATGATTGAGGAGAGAATTCCACCATCACCCCACCCCAAATCCCAGCTAACTACTCTATCTGAGGCTAGGAAGCAGGGGGGATGTTTCTCTGTGTCCTCAAAGCTTCGACTTAACACTCAGGATACAAATGATAATGGGTGTGGTATCATGGGGCAGGTAAAGAAAGGTGTACGGGTGGAGAGTGGGGAGAAGAGAGCATAGAGAAGGCAGGCAAGTAGCAGAGAGTGGGCCAATGAGGGAAATTGGGCTGTGGGGGGGCAAAAGGCAAAATAGCAGGCTGAAAGTAGATTGGGAAAAGAGAAAGTGTTTTGGGAAAATGAAAAGGATAGGTATATGGGAGGGAGAGATTTGATCAAAATCTGGAGGAATAGTTAGTTTAGGGGAAATCTTGTGATGCTTTATTTAAAAAAATACTGGTATGATTGGAGTGTGAAATCATAGAAAGTCAGGGCTACCCTCCAGATAATCTAATCCAAACCCATTTTACAGATGAGTAAACTAACAAAACCTCAAAGAAATGAAACAATTTGCCTAAAATCACAAATCCAAGTCACTGGCAAAGTCAGAACTAGAATCTGGGTCTCTTCTTTCCCAACGTTCTTTCCTGTTGACTCCAGACAATGGACTGGTCAAAAGGGCTTCATTCATGCCAGCTCCTTTTCCCCAGACAAATAAAACCTCTGTTATTCCATTCACAGATACCTCTGTATTGTATCCCCCTAACCTTTTGGCTTCAAAGAGTTCATTCTCCCTTTCCCAGATGGAGTTCCTCATCCAGTCCCAGGCTTATTTTATTCTTTCTTCTTTCTCCTTGTCTCTCAGGTTGCTCCGCAGCAAGTAAGCTCCCTTGAGGACAGGATCTGTCTCATTTTTGTGCTTGTGTTTCCCAGTGCTTAGCATCATGCCTGGCATACAGTAGGTGCTTAAAAAATATTGGTTGGTTGATTGAATAGCTTCAGACAGGTAAGGAACTCCCTGGAAGTCTCTCTCTCTCTCTCTCTCACACACACACACACACACACACACACACACACACACACACACACACACACACACGCAGTCCTGGACAACTAGAAGGGTCCTTAGAAGCCGAACAGTCCACCTCTTCATTTTACAGTGGCGAAAAATGAGACCCAGTAAGGTTGTAACCTGCCAAAGGTCAAGTAGGAAACACCAGAAGAAGGATTTCAATACAAGGGCTAGTGCTTTTTCCATTCTGTCTCAGTGAGCTATGTGGGTCTCAGAGCTGTTGGTTGTTGTTTGTCCTTCATTCTTGAAGAGGATTGTGGCATCAGGACGATGAGGCCATGACTTGCAAGAAACTGGATTTAAGTGAGGGAGGGCCATGCGATGTCACCAGCCTCACTTTCAGCTCCAGAGCCATCTGGGTGCAGTGGCAAGATGTAGATCAGGGTGGCTGGAGATGGCCCTTGGGTCTTAGAGCAGAGGGATAAGGAAATTCTAGCCACTCACACTGTTCCACATGAGCTCATAGGAGTTCCGTGTTTTCTTTCCAAGATACCATCTTCCAAGTATAAGGGTTCTAATAGGAACCATGAAAGGGGGAACCTATGCCTCTGGCCATAAGAGTCATTGTCATCCTGATAGGAAATCTCGATTATCAGATTAGAGGTTGGGAAGTGATGTTGTCTTCTTCACAGACATGCAGACTGAGATCTGATGACATCAGTCAAGGTCTGAATTGACTCTTCTTCCAATCAAGTAAAGGCAGGGTCTTATGAAAGACAGGAATGAAGGCCATCCTTCAGCTATCACCTGGGTAAAGCTTCTTAGGACTGGTAAAATCACACTGGGGTTCCCTAAGTTTTGTTGATACTCTTTATGGGGACATATTTGGTCAAGTTTGGAAGTCTTCAAGGTATTGGCCTGGAGTGTCTAAGTTCCAACTTGTTTGTTTCTTGTAGAATTCCTAGTTGATGGGACATCTTGAAT